>NC_064868.1:48248317-48548317 GCF_024139225.1 Suncus etruscus | reverse complement strand
CCCTTTTATATTTGTGAGTCTTGCCAGTGGTTTATGTATCTGGTTTATTCTTTCAAAAAACCAGCTCTGGTCTCACTAATTTTTGTATTGTTTTCTTTGTTTCTATGTTGTATATTTTTGCTGTGATTTTCATTATTTCTGGTCTTCTACCTGTGCTTGGGTTTCTTTGTTGTGTTTTTTCCAACTCCTTAAGGTGTTCTTTTACGCTGTTGATTTGGACATTTTCTTCTTTCCTAAAATAGGCCTGAATTGTTATTAGTTTCCCCCTAATTTTTGCAAAAGCTTTCCCACAGATTTTGACAATTTGTTTCTTCATTGTCACTCATTTCAAAAATCTTTTTATTTCTTCGATCCAGCTGTTGTTGAGCAGCATGGTGTTTAATCTGTAGATCTTGGATTTTCTCCATATCTTTTTAGAAGTCAATCTTGATTCCTGTTGCATTGTGTTCTGATAGGAAGCTTCTTATAATCCTTATTTTTGGACTTTGTGCAAATTAGATTTATATCCTAAGGCGTCATCTATTCCAGATAAGGTTCCCTGTGTGCTTGAAAAGTATGTGTATTCTACTTTCTGAGGGTAAAGTGCCCTTTATATATCTACTAGTCCAAGTTCTTCTAGTTTCTCATTTAGGGCTCTTATGTATTTGTTAAGACTTCTGCCTATTGGATCTGTCTAGTTGTGATAACTTTGTATTGAAGTCTCCTACTATTACGTTTCCTTCCATATGTTTCACTAGGTTTGCAAGTGGTTATGTATTTTGCTGGCTCTGCATTTGGTGCAAAAATGTTGATCAGAGTTAGTGGTCTATTGTTCCCCTGATCAATAGGTAGTGATTCATTTTGTCTCTGAGCACTTTTTTTGAGGTTGAATATAATGGTCTGCTATAATAATGGCTGTCCCAACTTTCTTTTTGTCTTCATTGGCTTGAATAATTGATTGCCATCCTTTTATTCTAAGCCTGTGTCTATCCTGGTCTTTTGGGTGTGTTTCTTGTAGGCAAAAGATATTCAGTTTTTGTTTTTTGATCCAACCTTCTACTCTGTGTCTTTTAATGGGGGAGTTTACTCTGTTGACATTTAAGGAGATTATTGACAGGGCATTGTTGTGCAATTAAATTGTTTAGGGTTGTACTGTTACAATTAGGTGTTGGGTTGTGTAGTTCATCTCTGAGTAGTTCATTTAGTGTCAGTTTAGTTAGTACGAATAGTGCGAGTTTTTTTTGGTCTGAGAATGATTTTAGTCCTCCTTCCCATGTGAATGAGAGTTTTGCTGGGTAGTGGACTCTAGATTGGAATTCTCTTTTGTTCATTAATTTAAATATGTCATCCCACTTTCTTCTTGCTTGAATTATTTCAAATGGGAGATCTGGTTTGATTCTTATGAACCTTCATTTGTACTTGAGGTTTTTTTCTCTAATTGCTTTAAAGAATTCATCTTTTGGGGCCGGAGAGATAGCATGGAGGTAAGGCGTTTGCCTTTCATGCAGGAGGTCATTGGTTCAAATCCCGGTGCCCCATATGGTCCCCTGTGCCTGCCAGGAGCAATTTCTGAGCCTGGAGCCAGAAATAACCCCTGAGCACTGCCGGGTGTGACCCAAAAACCACACACACACACACACACACACACACACAAAAGAATTCATCTTTTTCTCTTTTTTTTGCCATTTGGATTACTATATGCTTTGGTGTTCATCTATTAGGGTCTATTTTATTTGGAACTCTTTTTGCTTCTTGGATTTGCACAGGATCCTCTCTTTCCAGATGGTGGGAAAAGTTTCTGCTATAATTTCCCTCACAACGTTTTCTTCTCCTTTCCCTATTTCTCCCCTTCTGGTGTTCTTAAAATTTGTAGATTATTTATTTTGTCTTTGTTTATTAAGTTACTTACTTTTTCTTTCAACATTTTGTCTCTCCTTTCTTTGTTGACTTCTTTGTTGTTTCTGGCTTGTAATTTGTCTTTGAGTTTGACCATACGATTCTCTACATATGTAAATCTGGTATTTTGGCTTCCTATCATGTTTTTTATTTCCGTTACTTCTCTTTTTATGGACTCTCTCATCTTCTGATAGAACTCTTCTTTGAATTTGGTGAATTGTTCATCTTTGGATTTCTGAATTTATTTGGTTAGATTCTTTCAGTTCCATTGCTAAAACATTAAATGCTGATTTTAGGTCTTCATCTATTGAGTTCATGCATTTTAGAAGACTTGGAAATCTGTTACAGTTTCTCTCCATATCTCCAGTTGTTAATGTCTTCCTTAATTTCCCCATTGTTCTTTGCATAGGGTGGGTTGGGGTATTGGAATTTCAAGGTTTTTTTTTTTAACATGTTTTGTGGTTGCAGTGAACCTCCTCTGCCCGATGCTTCTGACTGGGGTTATGGTGGTGTGTTTGTGTCCTGTCTCAGGTCTCCCTCCCTGCGAATTCATCTGTCATTGGCCCTGTGTCTTCTGAAAAAGGGTTATGGCAGTGGGTTGGACTCTGTCTCAGGTATCCCTCCCTGCTATCTCACCAGTAGACTTGATTCTTGATAATATTGAAATAGCCAGGTAATGTAATTTATTACAGCACCTTCTACCTTTGTCAATCAGGATGGTCACAAAGAATGAAATAGATAGAATCTGTTTTTATCTTCACAGCCCCACACAGGGGGAATAAGTTGTCTGTTTATTGATTACATTTTTGCTCCTCCTGGCTCCTTGACTTATGAGCCATTGTTTACATGAAGGATGGGCAGGTAAATTAAGAGTTAACAGGTTTATTAAGAACAAAGGCTGGCATGTTTATATAACTGTGGCCATAAGGTGGTAAATAATCATCAAGCACCATTAATGTGTGCTGCGGACTGTTTTATCCTAATGGGATAAAAAGTCCCTAAGCATAACCTTAGTGGGTTCTTATCCCACTGAAAGTCAAGCGGGAGCACGAAGAGGCTAATATGAAATATGAATTATGAAATATGAAATGAATGAGACCACACAGAATGCATGGGGACTTGCATCTAGAAAGACGAAGACAAATTTATTTTTTGAGCTGGGTAGCTTTTAAGGTTGAGGTTTGGAATTCAGGGTGTAATTTTTGACATCAAAGAGAGTGGGAGATAGTTAGGGAAACAGAATAAAAGAGGTGGCTAAAGTTTGCACATTAAAGAACCGATACTGAAGTTGAAAAGAAGTTTTGTTTTGGGTTAGCTTTGTTTTGAGTATGTAGGAAAAACCAGGTAATTTTCAGGGAAGTGGGAAGAGAGAGAAATATTTTAGAGTTTTGGGGGAAAACTGAAAATAGCTTTACTATGAGCTAAGTTTTGGAAAAAACATGATCTTGGCGCCAAAGTAGCAAAGATCACAAGAGCTGGTTAGTGGGAGACTTTTGGCGGGACTTATACTGTCCTCCTTTGTTAGAAAGAATTACTAAGGCCTGATTTTTAATAATGGTTAAAAATAAAGAGAGAGATAGTTACAGCCACTTTAGAATTATGGCCAAACAATCCACGCAAAGGGTCAACTGATTTTGACTGCTCTAAGCGGGCCTTTTTGGCAAATAATTCTCTTTCAGGAGTGCAACACTTTTTTGATGTGTGCCCTTCCTGAGTGGGGTGTAACAAATGTGTGTATGGCATTGAAATATTCTAATCTTCTACCCTGCCTTGGAACACATTTGCAGTCTACATTGTCTAAACTAGACATTAAAGTCAAAGTCATTAACTATTCTCTTCTTGCATGGGCACACATGCAACCTTGATTATCTGAATTGGCTGAACTTGTCATATACAAGGGACTATCCCTGATCTTGGGGTTATTACTAAGGAGATGATTACCCATAGTATATAGTAGTGATAACTTTATTAGGAATTAATAAAGTTAACTATGTTGAAGAATGGTATAGCCTAATAAATTCAAGGAGGTAGCTTTAGAAGAAACCGTATGTGCTACACTGAACACTGTTCATAGGAAACAACATCGGCTTTCAAATGATATAGACTAGGTGGTAATTAATCACTCTAATAACCTTTGAATATTAATCCCTACATTTAATGTTGCTTAAAATGAGTTGCCTGTGTTATAAATATAGTGTTTTGGTTGCTTATTAATGAGATTAGTGATTTTTTTTATTATTCCAAGGTCAGTTTTTTTGATTTTCTGAGGGGGGTTAGGATCTGAGACCATCAAAGATGTTTTCCTGTCTCAGCTGTGTACAAAGATTAGTCTTGGACTGCATTTTGACAATCATTACAAAGACAAAATGTGGAAGATCAACTGTCCAGCAGAACGTCATGTAGTCTTTGTAGATTTTTCTAAAGCGGGAATGATATGGCAGTTTTTAGCTGATTGTGATAACTCAGATTGGTAAATACAGGAGGAAGAACAGGTGGTATATTTTCTTTTCCTTTTTTCTTTTTGTTTTTGAGTTACACCCAGCTGTGCTCAGGGTTTAACGCTGGTTCTGCACTCATAAAAATCAATCCTAATGGATGTGGGACAAAATGAGATGCCAAGGATTAAACCCAGGTTAGTTGTTAGTAAGGCAAGTGTCCTGCCTTCATTTTCTTCTTTTTTTTTCTTTATTTTTATTTGTTACACCTGGAGATGCTAGCAAGAGTCCTCAAATTAAAGTCCACAGGCCGCATGCAGGCCACCAAGGATATTTATCAAGCTTTCAAGTGTTTTTGCCTCAGCTGCCTGTCCTGCTTAGCACCCTTCTAGTCCTGGACCAGCAGTGTACATGTGTGGGATGTGCTCTACACTCTTCTCCAAATCCCCTCCTCTCTGACTCTTTGAATCCTCTTAGTCTTGGGCTGAGTCCTCAAACTTTGGGCCTGCCAAGAGTTGGACCATAGTTCCTATTGAAATACTGTTAAGTTTGTTGATTTAACTTTACTTGTTCTTCATTTTATATATTGTATGTGTTCCCATTTTTGCTTCAAAATAAGATATGGGTAGTGTGCATAAGAATTAGTTCATAGGTTTTAATCTATAGTTTTGCCCTTAAAAAATTCGAGGGACAGAGAACTGGACCCTTGTTTGTGGATTTCTATAAGACTTACTCCTGTCATTGTATTGAGGAATTACTCCTGGTGGTGCTCAGGGGACCACATAGGATGCTGGACTATAACCTGGGTTGTAGTATGCAAGGCACGCAAGCACCTTATTTCACCACTATTTCCAACATGCTCAGCCTCTCCTCTCTTCCCTTCCCTTACTCTCCTCCATTTACCCCCTTCCCCTCATCCTTTCCCTTTCTTTCAGCCTCCCAGGAAATCTGCAGCTTTCTCTCTACTGACCTCTGCAACTCAGGGAAGTGACTGAAAAGATATAGGACTATGGGCCTTGCTCTTAAGAAAGGCAAAGTCGGTCCTAGAACTTGTCTTTGGTCTTTTGGATCCATTACCTTTCCTAACAGAAAAGAATTTCTGAAGGATGAAAGTAGTGAAGAAAAAAAACAGATTTTTATTTGGAGGTACCATGGAATGGGAGGAAGAGAGTAAGAAAGACAGAAAGTGCTCAAGAGAGAATGCAGGCTTTTCCAAAGGAGAGAGCCCTGGTACTCTTCTCAGTTAAATTATGAAAATATGACCCCCAAAAGGGTAAATTCAGAGGATATGTGCTTAGGTGCCATGAACTCAGGCAACACATATGCATACCTCATTTTTTAAGTTAACTTTTATAAAGTTTCTTTCAACTAGCCCCATGAAAGGCTTTCTACCTATACCAAGGTGTTGCTTGGATGGTTAGGGGGAGGAAGTGTTGAGGGTGTAGTTAATGTTCTTCTTTGATAATCCTTTCCTAGCCTTTATTCCTATTGGAGACTCTCTTGTCTTTTCTTGGTCTACCTTGGCACTAGGTGAGACTCATCAATGATGAAGCAACTCCTCCAAATTATATCTCAGGAATTTCATTACCATGAGGCCCCTTCCTACTTTATGTTTGCCTGCTTCAATATTATGAGTGTTCTCACCCATGTAATGGAGAAAGGACTACAGATGCACTGAAACAATGGGCACATCTTTCTCTGTCTCATGTATTTTATCTGTAGTTCATCTATATCTATACCTAACATTGATGATATACTTGGGAACATGAGATATAGTGTGTGTGGAGGGGTGCGGCCCCCCAGAGACTTCGTCCAGGCTGGAGACCACAACAGTTATTCCCGAGTCATGAAGAGGATTCCGGCCTGAAAGAAAAGAGGGGCTGGGAAGATAAAGAGACTCAAGGCGAAAAGCTCCGATCAAGAGTCTGTTTATTCTGGGAGGGGGCAAGCTTTTTATAGTCAGGCCAAACAAAGAGAAAGGGGCAAGGCATTCTTGGAATAATTGTAACTTTCCACAGGCACATCTTGTTTTTTCAAAATTAACAAGGTTGTACATCACAAGGCTGGCATTCATCAATCATGAGGCCCATACCATGTTAGAGCAACAAAGTATAAGATCTAATCTCTGCCTAGGCCCACCAGCCTCTATCTTTATGGGAACATCTTGGTGCCTGTGGTTGACTCCCCTAGTTCTGAGGTATGCAGTGACTCCCCTTTTCTTTAGGTCCAAGGGCAAAGGCCACATCTTGCTAGCTGCTCAGGCTGGCAGCTCCTGATAATTGTCACGTAGGCACTTTTGCTCAGACTTTCAGAGACTCAATTTTGATTTTAGTATAAAGGGCTTTTAGTTATGCCAAACAGTCTCTGACAGAGGGGGACTTTATAATGATGATATTGGGTATTCACATCTATACATTAGAGTGAGTATTCTGTGTTTTACATTTTTTCATTATTGCCAGTGAAGATACATATTTACCAAAATTGCTTCACTAAGAACTTTGATCCTGCATTGACTTTTGATTGTAGAGTTGCCTGATCCTGGAATCTGAAAACTGCTCTAGAAGATAGAAGAATGTTGTTTTGTTTCCAAGTAGGCATCTAAATAGCTGTGAGGTCACTTAACTCTTACTTCTTAGCTTTTATTTCAGTTTCTCTACAATAAGAGTTTTCTTATAAATCTCTAAAATTCTATCTTAATCTGAAACTCAGTCTAAATTCTTATGTATTAAATTTAATTTACCCTATTTCAGTAAACTATCACAAAACTATTATTGATCTTGGAAATGTTTAATTGTATAGAATGTGGCACTGCATTATTATAACATCAATAAAGTGAGATAAGTGTCCAGGTGGAAACCAGGAGGAAATCATTCATCATAGTATATTTAAGTTTGTTAATATGGGGTTTATGTGTAGATGTTCAAAGACAGAGTAACAAAAACCAGACTAGAAAATGAAGACTAGATTATTTAACATGCCCTCTTTATACTGCTGCCCTCTACTCTATTTTTTGGATCATAACCTCTCTCAGGAATAGGAAGGCCATATTAAATTGACAGAGTTTGAGGATGACTTTCTCAATGTTTATATTGTTTATTTTATACCAAGCATTAGACATTCATAATACCAAAGTGATTTTCCTTAAATTCCTTTTATCCTATTCTGAGCTGTTAAATTTCTAGAATTTGAAACTTTATAGCTTTCACCAGTATTGGAAAATTCTTACCTATTCCCTTCATATTATTCTGCCTTATTTTGCCATTTACTTCCTTCTTGTTCTCTGATCAGGAGAGCTTCTCATGTTTTTTCTGAGTTATTTGTTTTTAACTTTGCTTTAATAATTGGTTTTAATATAGGTGCTTTCCAGCATTTTTCTTCAAACAAATGGATCATATATTTTGTTAAATGTAGTTAGTCTATCTAATGAGTTAATTTTATATATTATATTTTTAAATTTCAAATATTTTATTTTTCTGGGATAGTCAGTTGTTTTTAATATAGTTATGGTTGAAGAATACAGAATATCTATTCTAATTCTTTTGCAAAGTCTTCTCTTTATACCATTTCTTCCTTTTTCTCATACTTTAGTTCAGTAATATGGATAATCTGATAAATCATTTACTACTTTGTTTCCTTTAGAAACTTTGTCACATTTTTTGTAATTTTCTTTTACAACAATTATTTTGCTGTGTTGGGGATTTTATTTAGCAATGGGAGAGATTGAACCCAGGGTCTCACATGTTTTCACATGTATTCAGCATCTAATAATTTATAATTTTGTTTCTTTATGGTTTTGAGGTCTTCAGTGATACTTGAGGCTTACTTCTCCTAACTTTATGCTCAGGGATCAGAGATCATTTTTGACAGATTCAGGGAATCATATGGGGTGCTGGGAATCAAACTTAAGTAAGCTGCATATGCCCTACCTGCTGTACTGTTGCTCTGGTCCCTAATTTTCAATTTTATAACAGATGTTGTGTGTAAAAGTAAGTTATGTTTCTAAATGATGATCATCACAGAGGATCTAATTTTCTTCTATTATGTGTTAGGGTCCAGATTCGAAGGATGGTACCACACAATTGGAGTAAAGCAAAACAAAATTTTAATCCATCTACCAACAGCTCCAAACTAGCAAGCCAGGATTGTCTCTCACAGGAGATGAACCTGGTCAAAGTCACAAGTCAGTTTATATAGAAAAGGAGCAGAGAAGGTTCTAGTTTCTGAGTATCTTTAAGATGATTGGTTGTTGTCTAGGGTATCTTCATACCACTCCATTGTATGCTTTCCAGATAGGCTACCTGGTATGGCCAGGTATCTCAGGGTGGTGTTAATGGAAACTTAGGATCAAGAAAGAAAAAGGTTTACATGTGGTCATTTACAAAATGGTGTCCCTCCTTGTTCAGAACCTAGGGCTCTACAAAAGTAAGTATGGTGAGGAGCCTAATCATTACTTCACTGTACTGGCAATTGAGTTAAATCAAGGCCAGACTGTACTTTAAATAAGATTCAACTCAGTTATGGTTGCAACCACTCCTCAGTTTTTCATCTCTTGGTCTTTTAATTAGAACCCTAGAGCTGAATCTTCCCAAACTTATTTGCTCTATTGAACTCAAGTGTTCTACTGTCTTTCTTGCACTGGTCCTTGTCCCAACCTTCTTCCATGATGGGGAGAGAGGCAGAATCACTCATTTTTGAAAACATTGTCATGGAGGATCTTTGTTTTCTTAGCTATAAAAAACACTTCTATTGGGAGGAGAATAGGACAGGATTTAATGAGCTCACCTAGTATGTGGCCAAATCAGTTCAATACCTGTTACTGCATGGTTCACTAAGCACTGCCAGGTTTGCAACCATAACAAAACATAAAACAAAAACAAAGAGATTAGGGGCTGGAGAGATAGCACAGCAGTGTTTGCCTTGCAAGCAGCCAGTGTAAGACCTAAGGTGGTTGGTTCGAATCTCGGTGTCCCATATGTTCCCCCGTGCCTGCTAGGAGCTATTTCTAAGCAGATAGCCAGGAGTAACCCCTGAGCACAGCTGGGTGTGGCCCAAAAAACACAAAACAAAGAGATTAAAATTCGCCCTTTGCAGTCTTTAATTTAACCCTTTAATCCATTAATTTTCAATTATTGCAAGTATTTTGAGGGGAAAACCAGTTGTAAAAAAGAAAATTTTGTCTCAGAAGCAGTGTGAATATAGGAGACTTCACTTTGCCCTTTAGAAATCTTCAGCATAGTTTTTCATCTTCAGAACTGAGAAAAACAGAAGTATTTTCCATCTGTTACATAACCTTTGCATGTTCAACCAAAAGATTTGTAATTTATTGCCTTAGTAGAAATTCTCTCTGCAAGCCTCATGACTAAATTCCTAAATTCCCTTCTTTTTTTGAGGGGGGGGAAAGAGTTTGGACCACACCCTGTGGCACTCAGAATACTTCTATCTCTGCCTTCAGAAGTTGCTCCTGGCAGGCACAGCAGACCTTGGGGGATGCTGGCGATCAAACCCGGGTTGGCCGCATGCAAGGCAAAAGCCTTACCTGCTGTGCTATTGCTTTGGCCCCACTAAATGCCTTTCTGAGATTATCTGCTTACTTTATTTATTTGAACATTCTTGTCCTTGAGTCTCAAAGTTTAAGAGAAAATCTTAATTTTTATCTGCATAAAGCTTGAAAATGGCACCTGCAATTTTCTATATATGAATAATTTTCATGTCTTCATCTATTTCCTTCATAATTTTCTGTTTAAATGTTCATCAAGTTTTAAACTTCATGATGGGGGCAATTTTTGCAAGCTGATTTATTACAGTATTTTGAAGGGAAGAAAATGGGAATACTTCCTCAATAGTTTTTCATCAGAATGTATTCTATGACATTTTTTAGTTTTTTATTTTCTGGAAAACACTTTGTAGATAAAAATTGATAAGAGAGGCTGTTTTATTTAGTTAAAAATCTTTTAGATGGTTTCATATTAGACACATTTACTTTCCTTTGTTATAAAATGACATAACTGTCATTATAATCCTACCCATTTGTGAGACTTTATTCCAGAGAATTCTCATATATACGGTTGGCACATGTGAAAAAGTAGAGAAACCCCTAAAATTATTGAAGTTGACATTATCTTATTGTTAAGGAGCAATTGTACTATTAAATTTTCTCAGAAGCTCTGTAAGACCTGTTCCATGGGACTGGTAATTACCCTGGGTTCCAGTGTTGACTCTGCTTCCTACAGATCATTTTCCCGAGAGGCCTATCTCATTCTTGACATTGAAATGGTTGGTTCCCAATCCTTTTTGTCTCTACCCTTTGGAAAACATTGGTCAATTAGAAATGAAAATTATGTTAACCTTTTGATAAGCTACATTTCTATGATCAGTTAAAAGAATAAAACTATGCATTTTTATTTTGATTCTAGCCATATTTTTTCACACAAAATGGTAAGTTGATGAGATTGTGTCATTTCTTAGAAGCCATTAAAAACCTGTGAATTTGAGCCGTGAATAGTGGGATTCCAGTACTATTAGCAAGTCTTGAGTACCACCTCAACTGCTGTGAGCTCCAATTTCCTCACCAATTGGATAGTTATTCAGCAGTATGACATATTTCCAGAGTATAAGCATTAACAGTAATGTTTTTCATGTAAATATTGTAAACAGTAAAGATCTGTGAAAACTTTATCATTAGGACTGTACTGACTCTAGTCCTTGTAGCAGAAACTATCTGTTGTGGCTCTCAAGATTGAAGGTGAGAATAAAATGGCACCTTGAATTGTTTAAACTGTTGTATTTTGTTCTACCTTCACATTTTTTAATTTTTGAGTCACAGTTGGCAGTGCTCATAGCTTTCTCCTGGCGTTGTACTCAGGGATCACTCGTGGTAAGCTCGATGGACCATATGTGGGGGGGCAGAGATAAACCTGTGTCAGCTGCTACCCTACTTGCTGTACTATTTCTTTAGCACCACAGTTTTATAGAGGACATAAGAATGTTATCTACAGTGTTCAATGTATACACCCTTTCCTTGAAGCCATTGATGTATAGAACTGAAGGGTTGTGACCTTTCAATGTGTGACTAGCGACAGTACAGCAAATAGGGTGTTTGCCTTGCAAGCAGCCGACCCGGGTTCTGTCCCTGCCTTCCCCCCACATATGGTCTTGATTTTGCTCCTGTGGCCTTCTTTGAGACTTATTGTAATATTTAATCTAGCTGCATCCTATCTTGTCTTTCCCTTTTGATAGCTTTTCTTCTTGGCATATTATGCCCAAGCTTGTAATTGATTTTTTTCAAACTTTAGTTTACAAACTACAATTTTTAATAGTTGGCTATTGGAAATAGAAATTATTAAACAATGTTGCTGCTTTCTTATAATTTATTCATTCTTTTGTTTTTGGTAAAGGCACATAACTTAAATTTCCCACTTTAGCTTCATAGTTCAGTGGCATAAAATACATATCTAATGTTGCACAAATATTACCAATTTATCTCCATCATATTTTTTTATTTTTCAAAACAGTAACACCCTACCACGTAATTCTCCACTCTCCTGACAAAAGCTGTACACCATTATATGTGCTATTTCTATGAATTCATTACAGAGTAATGTTTAAGTACAATGGCTGGTGCTTGGTGGTAACCCAGAAATTTACTTTCTTGCTCTATTTAATGTGATTTTTTTTGGGGGGGGGGTTGGATCACATCCGGCAGTGCTTAGGGGTTACTCTTGGCTCTGCACTCAGAAATCGCTCCTGGCAAGATCGGAGGGACATATGGGATGTGGGGATTCGAACCACCATCTGTCCTGAATTGGTTGTGTACAAGGCAAATACCCTACCACTGTGCCCCTGGATGTGATTTGATTTTTGTTTTTGTTTTTGGGCCACAGTTGGTGATGCTCAGAAGTTACTCTTGGCTATGCACTCAGAAATCGCTCCTGACTTGGGGGACCATATGGGATGCTGCAGGATTGAACTGTGGTTTATCCTAGGTCAGCCGTGTGCAAGGCAAACGCTCTACCACTGAACCACCGCTCCAGTCCCCTGATTTGTTTTTTAATTTTTTCTTTTTGGTTTTTGGGTCACACCTGACGGTGCTCAGGGGTTACTCCTGACTCTGTGCTCAGAAATCGCTCATGGCAGGCAAGAGGGACCTTATGGGATGCTGGGATTCAAACCACTGTCATCCTGGATTGGCTGCATGCAAGGCAAATGCCCTACCCTTGAGCTATCTCTCTGGCCCATTGTTTTTAATTTTTATTGGATACAATTTAGTTTAGATTATGGATACTTTTTCTTTCATCTTTGGCCTCTGCTATTTTTTCTCAGAATATAGACAGGCTTTGTTTTTCCTTTTACGATTTTTAATGATACTCTTCTGCAGTGGAATTCAGCAGCATCTCAATCACTTACCCCCTCTGCCTCCGATGCATATTACATTGAGCATCCATTCTTGTAGCTCCTTTACTTTTCCTTCATGTTCATTCAGCCCACATGATGTCAGTGAAGAATCATTTACCAGAAATATCAGTTGTATCTCAGCTCAGCTATGGAAATCCTCCTAGTCTTGATTTCAATGTGATTGTGGTTCTGTTTTGTGCTTCTTGCTCCAAATCAGTGTTTCATAGACAGGCACTGTAGATGGCTCATTCTTTTTTGTTTGTTTTGTTTTGGAGTTATAGTCGCAGTGTTCAGGCCTTATTCTATTCCTGTCTCTGTACTCAGGGATTTCTCCAGGTTGTGCTTTGGGGACCATATATGGTGCCAAGATTAGAAAATGGGTCAGTTGTCAAATAACTGGGGTAGAAAGTGATACTACAACTGGCTTCTATATAATAATGAGGGAGAAAATTGCAAGGACTTACTGATGGAAAACCTAAGGTTTTATTAACTACCAGCATTTTATTAGATACCTGTTAGGTATATGTGATGTTGAATATTAATATACTAGAGTAAGGGGTGCTAGAGAAATAGTATTAGGATTAACGTGCTTGTTTTGCATGCACCTAACTCTGGTTCAATATTCAGCACCATATATGGTCTCCTAAGCACAAACAAAAATTGCCCTTGAACACAGAGCCAGCAGTAGCCCTTGAGTACAAGGTCTGTCTCATTTTACTAACCCCTCAGCCCCTGCAAAAGATATAGAGTGAGATGATGCCCAGGAAACAGGATGATACTTGATACCTTGCCAGCAAAGAACACCTTTGATTTTAAACAAGTAGAAACTGCATGGCATTGAGATTGTTAACCCTGATTAGATTCTACTGCTCAAAAGCTGATCTGCACAGACATTTTACGTTATAGTATATCTTTTAAAAGGAACAAAAACATTAAAAAATCATCCTAATTTTACTCAAGAGTCACTATTAACTTTTAATTCAATATTCTAGTGTACGTATTTGTATATGTATGTATAGATGTATATTTGAATGAATACTTATATGCCATTCTATCCTCATTATATTTGTACTATGCATGTTTTATGATCTTCTGCCAACTTAGTCTCCCTGATAAGATTTCAGTCACCTGCCAAATGAAAATAAACACATAATTTAAAAGTTGTTAAATAATTAACATTTTCTGTAAAATGCACATTTCCATTCTTTTATTACTATAAAAGGTTTATTATGTGATTAAGTATTCATTCTTCAAAAATTTTTTAATTTCATTAATCTATTGTGACCATAATGCATTCCATTAATTATGTTTTGTTAAAGACAGTTCATTTGCTGTTCTTCATTATGAAGTCTGAAAGGAAGTTGCAAAAAAATTCCTTATGTACATACATGGTTAATTTACCTGGAAAAAAGTTTTCACTTGACAAATTTCTCTTTGGAAATATTAAGCAATTTTGGCTTTTACAGTACTTTATTAATGTAGAACCTGGAAATATTGTTATAATATAGAAAAATTTGTTGGGGCCGGGAAGGTGGCGCTAGAGGTAAGGTGTCTGCCTTAGAAGTGCTAGCCAAGGAACGGACAGCGGTTCGATCCCCCGGCGTCCCATATGGTCCCCCCAAGCCAGGGGCGATTTCTGAGCACATAGCCAGGAGTAACCCGTGAGCGTCAAACGGGTGTGGCCCAAAAACAAACAAAAAAAATCTGTTATTTAAAATATAGCAACATGATTTTTTAACTTCTTTTTTTTTAACACCACCCATCACCAGTGCAACATTCCCATCACCAATGTCCCAAGTCTCCCTCCTCCCCACCCGACCCCCGCCTGTACTCTAAACAGGTTCTCAATTTCCCTCATACATTCTCATTATTAGGACAGTTCAAAATGTAGTTATTTATCCAACTAAACTCATCACTCTTTGTGATGAGCTTCCTGAGGTGAGCTGGAACTTCCAGCTCTTTTCTCTTTTGTGTCTGAAAGTTATTATTGCAAGAATGTCTTTCATTTTTCTTAAAACCCATAAATATGTGAGACCATTCTGCGTTTTTCTCTCTCTCTCTCTGACTTATTTCACTCAGCATAATAGATTCCGTGTACATCCATGTATAGGAAAATTTCATGACTTCATCTCTCCTGACAGCTGCATAATATTCCATTGTGTATATGTACCACAGTTTCTTTAGCCATTCGTCTGTTGAAGGGCATCTTGGTTGTTTCCAGAGTCTTGCTATGGTAAATAGTGCTGCAATGAATATAGGTGTAAGGAAGGGGTTTTTGTATTGTATTTTTGTGTTCCTAGGGTATATTCCTAGGAGTGGTATAGCTGGATCGTATGGGAGCTCGATTTCCAGTTTTTGGAGGAATCTCCATATCGCTTTCCATAAAGGTTGAACTAGACGGCATTCCCACCAGCAGTGGATAAGAGTTCCTTTCTCCCCACATCCCCGCCAACACTGTTTATTCTCATTCTTTGTGATGTGTGCCATTCTCTGTGGTGTGAGGTGGTATCTCATCGTTGTTTTGATTTGCATCTCCCTGATGATTAGTGATGTGGAGCACTTTTTCATGTGTCTTTTGGCCATCTGTATTTCTTCTTTGTCAAAGTGTCTGTTCATTTCTTCTCCCCATTTTTTGATGGGATTAGATGTTTTTTTCTTGTAAAGTTCTGTCAGTGCCTTGTATATTTTGGAGATTAGCCCCTTATCTGATGGGTATTGGGTGAATAGTTTCTCCCACTCAGTGGGTGGCTCTTGTATCTTGGGCACTATTTCCTTTGAGGTGCAGAAGCTTCTCAGCTTAATATATTCCCATCTGTTAATTTCTGCTTTCACTTGCTTGGAGAGTGCAGTTTCTTCCTTGAAGATGCCTTTAGCCTCAATGTCCTGGAGTGTTTTACCTACGTATTGTTCTATATATCTTATGGTTTTGGGGCTGATATCGAGGTCTTTAATCCATTTGGATTTTACCTTCGTACATGATGTTAGCTGGGGGTCTAAGTTCAATTTTTTGCAAGTGGCTAGCCAGTTGTGCCAACACCACTTGTTGAAGAGGCTTTCTTTGTTCCATTTAGGATTTTTTGCTCCTTTATCAAAAATTAGGTGATTGTATGTCTGGGGAACATTCTCTGAGTATTCAAGCTTATTCCACTGATCTGAGGGCCTGTCCTTATTCCAATACCATGCTGTTTTGATAACTATTGCTTTGTAGTAAAGTTTAAAGTTGGGGAAAGTAATTCCTCCCATATTCTTTTTCCCAATGATTGCTTTAGCTATTCGAGGGTGTTTATTGTTCCAAATAAATTTCAAAAGTGCCTGGTCCACTTCTTTGAAGAATATCATGGGTATCTTTAGGGGGATCGCATTAAATCTGTACAGTGCTTTGGGGAGTATTGCCATTTTAATGATGTTAATCCTGCCAATCCATGAGCAGGGTATGTGCTTCCATTTCCGCGTGTCCTCTCTTATTTCTTGGAGCAGAGTTTTATAGTTTTCCTTGTATAGGTCCTTCACATTTTTAGTCAAGTTGATTCCAAGATATTTGAGTTTGTGTGACACTATAGTGAATGGAGTTGTTTTCTTAATGTCCATTTCTTCCTTATTAGTATTGGTGTATAGAAAGGCCATTGATTTTTGTGTGTTAATTTTGTAGCCTGCCACCTTGCTATATGAGTCTATTGTTTCTAGAAGCTTTTTGGTAGAGTCTTTGGGGTTTTCTAAGTAGAGTATCATGTCATCTGCAAACAATGAGAGCTTGACTTCTTCCTTTTCTATCTGGATTCCCTTGATATCCTTTTCTTGCCTAATCGCTATAGCGAGTACTTCCAGTGCTATGTTGAATAGGAGTGGTGAGAGAGGACAGCCTTGTCTTGTGCCAGAATTTAGAGGAAAGGCTTTCAGTTTTTCTCCATTGAGGACAATATTTGCCTCTGGCTTGTGGTAGATGGCCTTAACTATATTGAGAAAGGTTCCTTCCATTCCCATCTTGCTGAGAGTTTTGATCAAGAATGGGTGTTGGACCTCGTCAAATGCTTTCTCTGCGTCGATTGATATGATCATGTGATTTTTATTTTTCTTGCTGTTGATGTTGTGTATTATGTTGATAGATTTACGGATGTTAAACCAGCCTTGCATTCCTGGAATGAAACCTACTTGATCGTAGTGGATGATCTTCTTAATGAGGCATTGAATACTATTTGCCAGGATTTTGTTGAGGATCTTTGCATCTGCATTCATCAGCGATATTGGTCTGTAATTTTCTTTTTTCGTAGCATCTCTGTCTGGTTTAGGTATCAAGGTAATGTTGGCTTCATAAAAG
This sequence comes from Suncus etruscus, assembly GCF_024139225.1. Classification (NCBI taxonomy): domain Eukaryota; kingdom Metazoa; phylum Chordata; class Mammalia; order Eulipotyphla; family Soricidae; genus Suncus; species Suncus etruscus. The sequence continues at coordinate 48,531,301 of NC_064868.1, read as the reverse complement.
CTATTTGGAAGATTTCCTGCTTTTTCAATTTCATGAAAGAGTCTTGCCAGGATTGGTAGTAGTTCCTCTTGAAAGGTTTGAAAGAATTCATTAGTAAATCCATCTGGGCCTGGGCTTTTGTTTTTGGGCAGACATTTGATTACTTTCTTAATTTCCTCAATAGTAATGGGTGTGTTTAGATATGCTACATCCTCTTCATTCAATCGTGGAAGATTATAAGATTCCAAAAATTTATCCATTTCTTCCAGGTTTTTATTTTTAGTGGCATAGAGTTTCTCAAAGTAGTTTCTGATTACCCTTTGAATCTCTACCATATCAGTAGTGATCTCTCCTTTTTCATTCCTAATACGAGTTATCAAGTTTCTCTCTCTTTCTTTCTTTGTTAGGTTTGACAGTGGTCTATCAATCTTGTTTATTTTTTCAAAGAACCAACTTCTGCTTTCGTTGATCTTTTGGATGGTTTTTCGGGTTTCCACTTCATTGATTTCTGCTCTCAGCTTTCTTATTTCCTTCTGCCTCCCTATTTTTGGGTCCTTTTGTTGAGCACTTTCTAATTCATTGAGCTGCGTCATTAAGCTCTTCAGGTATGCCCCTTCTTCTTTCCTGATGTGTGCTTGCAAAGCTATAAATTTTCCTCTCAGTACTGCTTTTGCTGTGTCCCATAGGTTCTGATAATTTGTGTCTCCATTGTCATTTGTTTTCAGGAAGGTTTTGATTTCCTCTTTGATTTCATCTCGGACCCACTGATTATTCAGTATGAGGCTATTTAACTTCCAGGTGTTAAAATTTTTCTTCTGTGTCCCTTTGTAGTTTATATATAATTTCAGGGCTTTGTGGTCAGCAAAGGCAGCCTGCAAAATTTCTATCCTCTTGATATTATAGAGGTATGTTTTGTGTGCTAACATGTAGTCTATCCTAGAGAATGTCCCATGTACATTAGAGAAAAATGTGTATCCAGGATTCTGGGGGTGGAGTGTCCTGTATATATCTACTAGGCCTCTTTCTTCCATTTCTCTCCTCAGGTCTAGTATATTCTTGTTGGGTTTCAGTCTCGTTGACTGTCTAGTGTTGACAATGCCGTGTTGAGGTCTCCCAAAATTATTGTGTTGTTATTGATATTATTTTTCAGATTTGTCAACAGTTGTATTAAATATTTTGCTGGCCCCTCATTCGGTGCATATATGTTTAGAAGGGTGATTTCTTCCTGCTGTACATATCCCTTGATTAATACAAAATGTCCATCTTTGTCCCTTACAACTTTCCTAAGTATAAAGTTTGCATCATCTGATATTAATATGGCCACTCCTGCTTTTTTTTGGGTGTTGTTTGCTTGGATGATTTTCCTCCAGCCTTTTATTTTGAGTCTATGTTTGTTCTGACTATTCAGATGCGTTTCTTGTAGGCAGCAGAAGGTTGGATTGAGTTTTTTGATCCATTTAGCCACTCTGTGTCTCTTAACTGGTGCATTTAGTCCATTGACATTGAGAGAAAGAATTGTCCTGGGAGTTAGTGCCATCTTTATATTAAAGTTTGGTGTGTCTGTTGGTAAGCCTTGTCTTAAAGTATGCCGTTCAGTTTTTCTTTTAAGAATGGTTTTGAGTCTGTGAAGTTTTTGAGCTGTTGTTTGTCTGTGAAACTATGTATTGTTCCTTCAAACCTGAAAGTGAGTTTTGCTGGGTGCAGTATTCTAGGCGAAGCATTTATTTCATTGAGTTTTGTCACTATGTCCCACCACTGCCTTCTGGCCTTGAGTGTTTCTGGTGACAGGTCTGCAGTAAATCTCAAGGATGTTCCCTTGAATGTAATTTCTCTTTTCGATCTTGCTGCTTTCAGAATTCTGTCTCTATCTACGGGATTCGTCATTGTGACTAGGATGTGTCTTGGGGTGTTTTTTCTGGGGTCTCTTTTAGTTGGCACTCTTCGGGCATGCAGGATTTGATCACATGTATTCATTATCTCTGGTAGTTTCTCTTTGATGATGTTCTTGACTGTTGATTCTTCCTTGAGATTTTCTTCCTGAGTCTCTGGGACTCCAATGATTCTTAAGTTTTTTCTGTTGAGCTTATCATAGACTTCTATTTTCATCTGTTCCCATTCTTTGAGTAATTTTTCCATTGTTTGATCATTTGCTTTGAGGCTTTTTTCCAATTTCTTCTGCTGTATGTAATTGTTATGTATCTCATCTTCCAGTGTACTGATTCTATCCTCAGCTGCTGTTAACCTGTGGGAAATATCAAACATGTTTTTCTTCAATTCATCTACTGAGTTTCTCAGACCTGTTATTTGATCTGAAATTTCTGTTTGGAGTTTTCTCATTTCTATCTTCATATTCTCCTGATTCTTTTTAGTTTTCTCTTCTATACTTTGTTTGAGTTCTTTGAACATGTTCCATATTGCAACTCTAAACTCCTTATCTGAGAGACTGACTAGTTGGTTGGTCATGTTCAAGTCATCAGATTTGCCATCTTCATTCTCTATGTCTGGCACTGGCCCATGTTGTTTCCCCATTGTCACACTAATACTGCGTGTTTTTCTACGTGTTGTGATTGTATTCATCGGCTAAATGCTGTGCACCGTCGCGAAGGGGAGCGGAGCAACCGTGCTCCTCTGGCTTCTCCCTTTCTGGGCGTGTCGACTCACCTCCACGGAAGGCTCACAGTAAGGCAGGCTGGCAGGTGGGCCGCACCCAGGATGAAATCAGGCCAAAAATGCAGGACAGCAGAGTAGAGAGGCAGAAGGTTGCTGGCATCTGAGATCCAGCGAAGTTCAGTGGCTCCTCCCTTTCTGGGTGTGTCGACTCACCTCCACGGAAGGCTCACGGGAAGGCAGACTCCCCGGAAAGCTCACAGGAAGGCAGGCTGGCTGATGAGCCGCACCAAGGGTGAAATCAGGCCGAAAATGCAGGACAGCAGAGTAGAGAGGCAGAAGGGTGCTGGCATCTGAGATCCAGCGAAGTTCAGTGGCTCCTCCCTTTCTGGGCGTGTCGACTCACCTCCACGGAAGGCTCATGGGAAGGCAGACTCCCCGGAAAGCTCACAGGAAGGCAGGCTGGCTGATGAGCCGCACCAAGGGTGAAATCAGGCCGAAAATGCAGGACAGCAGAGTAGAGAGGCAGAAGGGTGCTGGCATCTGAGATCCAGCGAAGTTCAGTCATTTTTTAACTTCTTGTTCTGAATCTCTTGGATGAAAACATTGAAGTGAATTTGGCAAAAGAAAATGTATCTAGTAGAGAAAAAAAAGAAAATTGGTCAGTTGTGTCCACAGCTACCTTGCCTACTGTACTAAGTCTCTGGCTATACTGTGGCTTTTTCTTCAGATTTGGCCCTCACACTAGGCCCACAATGCTAAAAATTTAAGGGATACAGACTCATTCATTTAACTGTTTCCTATAAGAAAGTGCCTTTATCAGTTAAAAACAATATTAATGAAGCATAGGAATATGAGAGTCAAATCAGAAAATGGGTTCTCAGTGTACTTAGTATCAGCCACTTCATTAAATATTAGAAAGAAAGAAAGAAAGAAAGAGAGAGAGAGAGAGAAAGAAAGAAAGAAAGAAAGAAAGAAAGAAAGAAAGAAAGAAAGAAAGAAAGAATGAAAGAAAGAAAAAAAGAAAGGAAGGAAGAGAGGGAAAGAGAGGGAAAGAGAGAAAGAAATAAATATTGATATAATTAATATGAAGTACCATAGTGTGCAAGATAGACAAATGATCTTCAAAATATGTCCCACCTCCTAAGTCCTGGAATATGTGAATATATTTCATGGCAATGCGGAAGTAATATTACAGTCTGGGGACATTGGTGGTGGGATTAGTGCTGAAATGTATTTTGTCTAAAACTTAACTATGGATAACTTTGTAAATAATGCATTGCAGTTGACTTTAAAATAATGAGGTTATTTGGAACTATCTGTATTGAGCCAGTGTAATAACAGTGTTTGCTGTATGGGCTCTCTGCTGATTTCAGTGATGAGGATCTTGAATTGCCTTAAAATATCACTTTGAGTAATGCTTTATTTATATATTTTTCAATAATAGGATTAATTACATCACTTTTGTGACAGTAGGAAAGGTACTTTTACTGAATTTTTTATTTGAGTTATATCATTTTAATAGATTTCCATGCCTAATTACTAAAAATAGATATTAGATTCTTTTATGGGTTAGGAAATAAACAGAATGGGTAATTTATTTGTGATATTGTACTCTTAATAACTTATGAGTTTGCAGTTTTATTTTACAAAATGTAGTTTCAGAGGTTACATTTTTGCTTTTGTAGCTCATGCTCATGAGGTTTATATACTGTCTGATATTTTATTTTGATTCTTGACTTGGAGCCAGAGAGAGAGCACAGTGGTAGGGCATTTTCTTTGCATGCAGCTTATCCAGGACAGATGTTGGTTCAAATCCTGGCATCCCTTATAGTCCTCTGTACCTGCCAGAAGCAATTTCTGAGCATAGAGCCAGGAGTAACCCCTGAGTACCACTGGTTGTGACCCAAAAACTAAACAACAACAACAAAAACCAAAAGAAAAGAAAAAAAATGAAAAGAAAAATTTTGTCTTATAATTTGAAATTTGAATGTTAACATGTATTTCGTGTAAGAATTATGTTGGTATAACAAGCCTATTGAAAATGTAAGACTAAAATTCACCAAAGTCCAATAAAATCTTTTATTGTAGTTTCCTTTAAGTCTTTTTCTCACTGGGTATATGAATGTTTTTTCCACAGCTAGAATCATAGTCATGCAATACTTTTCAGTTTATATTGTATATATTTTCATATTGTGCTTATCATGATCTTTGTTAGACAATAGGCTGTATCCAGCTTTGTTTTTATTAAAAGTAATGCAGAAAGAATTACACACTATTCTTTGGCAGAAAACAAGAAGATAATCCGAATTTCTAAACTGCTTCTGGTTCTATGTTCAATACTCCTGGTGAGCTCAGAGAACCATATGGGATTCCAGGGATTGAAACTGGGTAAAATGCATGCAAGGGATATATTCTCCCCACTGTACTATTGTTCTGGCCCAGTACTTCCTGGTTTTTGTTTTAAATTGTGAGTTATTGCAATCATGTTCTTTAATATCTTTTGTTGTACTGCATATTCTCAAACATACCCCACAAACAATTGATGTACAGATCCAAGAAAGTTAAAACCTGACCCAAATCCTTTAAGAAACTGATTTTAAAAAAAGGAAATACTGATTAAACCTACAGTGTTGGTATGTGACAGAACTCAGGTCGAAGCCCAAATTTTCTGACTCTTAATACTTTAGCTGTTTTTAATCGTTTTGGTAGTGAGAAAACATATAATCAATTTTAAAATATTTTTTCAAAAAGTTATTTCTTGAAGAGCTCAAATGGTATATTTGTGGGGGCTTGGACCACACTTGGGGATTCACAGGTGATGCTCAGTGATTACTCCTGCCTTAACATTCAAGACACACTCCTTATGGTGCTCAGGGGAACATTTGGAATACTGTGGATAGAAACCTGGTGTGCTTCATACAAGGCAAATGCTTTGCCTGCTATATTAATGTGGTCCTGAAATGATCAACAAAACTTTGATGTCTTTTTTAATGTATGTATCATGGTTATAATTTTTTCTTTTTGCTTTTTGGGCCACACCCAGTGACCTCAGGGGTTACTCCTGGCTATGTGCTCAAAAATCACTCTTGGTATGGGGGACCATATGAGACGCCAGGGGATCGAACCACTATCCATCCTAGGTTAGCACATGCAAAGCAAATGCCCTACCACTTGCACTACCACTCTGGCCCAAAAATTGTTTATATTTTTTATAATAATTTTTATTTTGACCAAAGTGGATTACATATCTTTCACAGTAATATTTTAGGTACATATTGACATTGAATCAGGGGAATTCCCACCACCAAAGTTGTCCTCCTTCCACCCCTGTTCCCAGCATGCATCCCATATCCCCCTCCCTTACCCCCTGGGCTGCTAGTATAAGTGGTCCCCTCTGTGTCTGGCTTGTTGTAGCTTGGTTATCGATCTGTTGTCATTTGATTGGGTTTGGTGTTTAAGTCTGATCATTTTTATTACTACTTAGTGATCATACAACTGTTTGGTCTTGGTACCATCCATTGTTTCCCCCTCAATTTGAGAGGCAGAACAAGATGGTTCAAGTTATGTAAAAAAAGAAAAGTAAAATGGAGGTAAAACTCAAGCAAAAAATGGGCGGAGTCCTTCTAGAGGCTATAAATATTAATTTGGGAGAAGAAAGGTAAAATGGCAGAGAAACACATCAACAGTACAAAAAAAATCAAACAGAAAAACGAAAACGCACCAGAGCAATATAAACAACCACCACACAATAACCATGGTCCTGAAATAAAAACAAAACAAAGCACAAAAAATAAATACAACAGCAACAACAATAACAAACACCCCCAAGTTACTTTGTGCTGCTTTTCTTTTGTTTTCTGCATAGGCACAGTAAATATTGAAGAAATTAGAAAGGGTATTCCCTTGGTCTAATGGATACAAGGTTTCTCTGCCCTTGAAGTATACTGTCATGGAAATAACTGCAGACTCCAAATTTTTATTTACTCTCTGTTAGGTCCTTTTGTGGTGTATGGAAAACTTCTGTTCTGTCATGGATGATAAAATCAGACCTCTGTATCTAGAGATTTTGGTATCTGCACAGGACAAAGAATGGAGCTTATGATGAAGTTTTTCTTTACAGTTCTAGAATTTCTGTTCCATCACTGTTGTTTTAATCAATCTCCTATAGTTGGTGGTCTTGGATTTTGAACTGATCCTAGGATGAAGCCTAGGATAGAGTCTTTCATTATGTTTCCAGAAGATCTGTTCAATTCCAGTTTTCTCAGTCAGACCTCTGAAATTAGAGATCTTGGTGGTTGTACTGATCATAGGCCAAGGCCTAGACTCGGGCTTTTTTTAATGGTCCCAGGATGAGTTCTGCCCAGTCACGGTAGTCACAGACAGTCTTATGTAGAGAGCAATATTGGCTTTTGCACAGATCAAAGGATGACAGGTCGTCTGACTTCAACCTATTGTTAGGTGGTGAGGTAAGACAACCTGCTCTTAGATCAAGTTGTTGCCATTTCCTCATTGTCAGGATATCATATCAAACCTGGCGCATGTTTTGTGTCAGAGAAGTATTAAGAATGTCTCAGAGGGAGTTTGGTTTCTGGAGGTGTTGTATAGAATTGTGTTGGTTCTATGTCTGGGAATTAGGGTTCGGGGTTGGACAGTCACTCTCTAATCACTTGGAGTCTAAGTTGGGTCCACATGACATATGTTCAAGTTGGGAGGTGCCACTGTATTTTAAAAAAGTATGAGTTCTTGTCCCTATTAGATAAGAGCTTGTTTCTATACATAAAATTTGCCCTCTTTAGTATGACTTTGTAGGAAGAAATGGTGCTATATTATATTTCTGGTGTATTTGGAGGTGGGAGTAATAGGCTCCATCTTCTCTGTGTCCTGGTTTTGACCTGAGCTATTATCCCAAGCAAGACTTTTTATTGTAGGTTTTGTATCAAGCAGAACCACAAGAGGAGAAGTTAAGGAAGTGAAGAAAACAGAATCAAGACCAAAAACATAAATATCTATATATACTCACATAGATACATAGAATATTATTTTTAAAAATGAGTTAAAATAATTAAAGGAATAAAGTGATGCAGGAGACTATCTTACATTTGCGGATAAACAGGTTAAGAGGTAGTGTTATATATGTCTTATACTAAGGTGGAAGTATAGGCTTCCCCATTGTCTTTTGAGATTTTCTTGTGGGGTATGGGGTCCAGGGCACATTTTCATCACACACCCTGGTCTTCTTGAGATTGAGAAAAGATTTGTGGCAGAGAGGTCTCGGGTAGAGTTCTTGTGCTGCGGATCCTTCTGGAGCTGAGTCCCATATCCAACAACAGTTTGGGAGAGGTGAGAAGGAGAGCCACACAGCATAAGTCAGCAGGGGTGCTGGTTGTAGTTTCTTGCTAGGGACAAGTTGTGAGTCTGAGTTGGTGTCCCTTTGCTTGGGTGCTGGGTAAATGCTTATTGGGGTAGGAGGTTGGTCTTGATAACTAATGGGTTAAGAACTGAGGGTAAAGAGATTTAATAAGGTGGGATATCATGCTTTGGTTGGGGGTGGAGAGATAGTAGGATTTATGAAGAGTGAAGAGGGGATTCAATATAGGAGGGGCTATATACTCTATAGACATAGATTGTTTATAATTTAGGTTTGGCTCTCGTGGAGGAATCCACTCTCTGTGAGTTTATGCCCACATAGAAACATACAATAGTTAGCTTAGGTACAGCTTAAGAAAGAGAGGAGGAGAGATAAATAAATAAGAGAACAGAAGAATAGGTAAATATAGTAAAATAAGGTACGAAAGCTAATAAATCAACTAAGAGATTGGGCCGGTGTGTTGAAGTTGGGAGGTTTTCTCAATTTCTAGGGATTTCCTTAGTGATGGGGTTGTACCTTCCTGAATGAGGGATTCAGGATTAGGTGATGACTGGAGCAGTTTAGGATACACATAGGTTTCGCATCTTGAGTACTAATTAATGTATTAGTGAGGCCTATCTACATAGGTGGTTACCCTATGTAGTATTGTCTGCTGCATCTTATGTATTGAATTTCCTTACGTAAAGAGAAAGTAACAGTGTGGTTTTTATTTGACCTAGATTGAATTGATAATAATGAGGAAGAAAAGGGAGAAGAAGAAAAGGGAGAAAGAATGCAGTAGCGAGAAGAGAGAAGGAAAGAGAAAGGAGATGTTAATTTGTCTAAATGTATTCAATGAGTAGGTCCTATAATATAAGTCTGTGGGTCACAGTTGACTTCTTCAGTGGTCTGGCCATTCACATGCTACACATACTAATAGAGATAAAGGGTATATAGTGTTTTATCAAGAGATTTTCATTATGCTTACTGAGTATGGTATCTAGTGTGACTGAGCACCAGTGTCAACTTAGGTTGTCTGCCCTTTGTATACAACAACCCCTGTAGACAAAAAGCTAAGAAGTTATTTTAAGTATAGTGAGAATAAGGCATTAAAACATTTTTTATGACACGATTTATCTGGAGTCCCTGCTTCCCATTATATTTTTACCTATAATTCTGTATAAGGTCCCTAAGACGTTATTATTGCCCTTTGTAGTAAAAGACTGATTACATACCTGTTCTCTCTACGCTGTTGTTTCTGCTGTTGCTGGTTTCTTTATGGTATAGTGTATAGTTGAGGTTTTGTGTTGTTCCTCTTCCACTTGTTTTGAACACTACTCCCCAGTAACTGTTGACAATTACAGTGTTTGGAGTTTCTACCCTGTTAAACCATTGTATTTGTTCATGGCATTTTTATGTATTTTGGTGTATATTTTAGGTGCTTCAGAATAATGTTATCATTCTATGTTTATCTTTCATCTTCTGGCTTACTTCATTTAACATAAAACTTTTTAGATCCATTCAAGTTGCTGCAAAGTCTATGATTGTATCATTTCTAAATGCTATGTAGTATTCCATTGTGTATAAATACCACATATTCATGTTCCAATTGTCTGTTTTCGGACATCGAGGTTGATTCCAAATCTTGACTATTGTACTGAGTGCTGCGATAAATAGTAGAGTGCACATGTACCTTGGGATGAATGTCCTTCCGACTTGGGGAGAGCAATTGCTGGGTCATATGGCAGCTCAATTCGGAATTTACTGAGCACTCTCCATACTAATTTCCATAGGGTTTGACCAGTGGGCATTTCCACCAGCAGTGGATGAGAGTTTCTTTCATACTGCCTCCCTGCCAACAGAGATTTCTCTCGTTATTTTTGATGCGAGCCATCCTCACTGGTGTAAGGTAGTACCTCATTGTCTTGATTTGGATTTCCCTAATGATGAATGAAGGTAAGCATGTTTTCATATGTCTGTTGGCCATCTTTTGATCTTCCTCGGAGAAGTGTTCATCCATTTCTTCTCCCCATTTTTCAATGGCTTTATTTGATTTTTGAGTCTCAGCTTTCTGAGTCCTTTGTATATCCTAGATATCAGCCCTTTATCTGGCATTTTGAGTTGCAAAATTTTTTGCCATTCCATTAACTGTATTTTAGTATTAACTAGAGTTTCTTTCATCATGCAGAAACTTTTTAGTTTGCTGTAGTCCCCTTTGTTTAGGTTTGATGCTAAAGTTCTTGCTATTGGCATTATATATTCAAGGAATTTTTGATATATAGGTCTTAGAGTATTCTGCCTATTTTTCTTCAAAAAACTTTATAGATTTGAGTCTGATTTCAAGGTTTTAATCCATTTTGATTTCATATTTTGATACTATTTTAAATGGAATTGTTTTCTTACTCTCTCTCCTCTACCTCATCCTTTGTATAGACAATAGTTACTCTCTTTTGTGTATTGAATTTGTAGCCAGCCACTTTGGTGTAGTGTTTGTTTCTAGGAGTTTTACTGTGGACTCTTTAGGGTTTACAATGTATAACATAATACCATCTGCAAAAAGATATAGTTTGAGTTCTTCTTTCTCTGTTTCAATTCCTTTGATTCCTTTCTCTTGTCTGATTGCTATTGCTAGGACTTCCAAAACTATATTGAATACAAGTGGAGATAGTGGACAGCCTTGCCTAGTTCCTGACCTTAGTGAAAATGCTTTCAGTTTTTCGCCATTAAGGACAATATTAGCTGTGGGCTTTTCATAGATAGTTTTAACTATCTTGAGGAAGGTTCCTTCCAGCCCTTTTTTGATGAGTTTTTTTCATCATGAATGGGTGTTAGATTTTTGTCAAATGCTTTCTATGCATCGATTGATATAATCATGTGATTTTTGTTATTCTTATTGTTGATGTGGTGTATGATGTTGACTGATTTGCGTATGTTGAACCGATGTAGCACTGAATTCAGTTTGCTAAGATTTTGCTGAGGATTTTTGCATCTATGTGCATTAGTGAGATTTTCTGTAGCTTTCTTTCTTGGCAGTGTTTTTGCCATCTTTGTAAATGAGTGTGAGATTATCTTCATAAAAGGAATTCGAAAAGATTCCTGTCTTTTCAATGGTTTGGAAGAGTCTGTGGATCAGTGGTAGTAATTCTTCTCAGAATGTTTGATAGAATTCACCTGTAAAACTATCTAGACCTGGACTTTTGTTCTTGGGGAGTTTCTTAATTACTGATTCAATTTCTTCAGATTGGCCTGTTTAGGTTTTCTACGCCCTCCTTATCCAATCTTGGAAGATGACATTTTTCCAGAAATCTATCGGTTTCTTCTGGATTTTCTAACCTGACTGAGTAAAGTTGTTCATAGTAAGTCCTCATGATGTGTTGGATTTCTTGGGGTCCTAATATTATCTTTTCCCTTTCATTTGTGATCCTATTTACTTGGGTGTTCTCCCTTTTTTTTGGTGAATCTTGCCAATCATTTGTCAATTTTGATTATTCTTTTTTGAAAAACCAACTCCTGGTCTCATTGATTTTTTTTTCTTATTTTCTTAGTTTCTATGTTGTAAATTTCTGCTCTGGTTTTTATTATTTCTTGTCTAAAGGTTGTGTTTGGGTTTCTCTGCTGCTGTTTTTCCAGCTCCTTAAGATGTCCCTTTAAATTGTTGATTTTGTCCTTCTCTTCTTTCCTGACAGAGGCCTGTATTGCTATGAGTTTCTCCCTAATTACTGCTTTTGCTGTGTTGCACAAATTTTGACAAGTTGTCTCCTCTTTATTGTTTGTCTCAAGACATCTTTTTATTTCTTCCTTGAGTTCCTCTTTGATTCAGCTATTGTTGAGCAGCATTTTTTTTAATCTCCAGGTATTGGATTTTCTCTATTGCTTCTTCTTACAGTCAATTTTCACCTTTGTTTCATAGTGATCTGATATGGTGCTTCTAATGATCCTTACATTTCTTGTTTTATACAAGTTAGATTTATACCCAAAGACATGATCTATTTTGGATATGGTTCCATGTGGGCTTGAGAAGAATGTGTATTCTTCTTTCTGGGGGTGAAGGGCCCTATATAAGTCTATTATCCCTAGATCTTCTAATTTTTCATTTAGGGTTCTTATTTCTTTGCTATTTTTCTGTCTGCTGGATCTGTCCAGTGGTGATAGTGGAATATTGAGATCTCCTACTGTTATCACATTTCCCTTCATGCAGTGGTCAGCAACCTGTGGCTCACGAGCCACATTTGGCTTTTTACACTTTTAATTTGGCTCTTCTGTGTGTGGGGCAGCAGTTCCAGGAGTTAGGACTCTGCTCCTAGCCTCTGTCAGTGCATGCCCTGTATGCAGCCCCGGTGCTCAGCTCCAAGAGTGTAAGATTATTCCCAGTACCAACCCCAAACAAAAGTGTTCCCCCAACATCATCCTTTCTTAAACCTCTTCCTTTGATATGTAAAAGCCCACTGAATATAGACTTTTGTCTCTCTCTCTTGACCTGAAGCCTCCTGGTATTGGGAATTGGTTTTAATTAAAAAAGAGGTGTTCTAGCTTATTGAGCTCGAGGCATGGACTCCATGATCATCCTTTCCTGGCTAGCTTTGTTTGTTATTTCTTTCCTGCTATTCTGCTTCTTCAGACCAATTGGGTGGCATTTAGAAATACAGTGCCTGGAGTGATCTTAAAACACATTTTATTTTGCAAAGAGTGGGCATCTTCCATGAAGGGATTCTCAACCCAGAATTTTCTTTTCTGTGGATTCTCATGTTCATAGTACTCATGCTTAAAGTTTTGAGCTAATGCCCTTAAATGCTGTTTTTCATATTGATTATGGCTTTCTGCATAATATAAGTGCCAATCAGAAATTTTTTGCAAGAATGGAAACATTTCAATATCTTCTCAGACACAGCTATCCCAGAATCAGATTTTTTTTGAACACATCCATCTTATGTCTTACTGTAAAAACTACTTGTGAAACTCCCCTGCAGAGAAATATTAAGTTCATAGAGAAAATGAACAATGCCTGCCAAATACACAAGCTTAGCTATCCATTCCTTGTCCAACTGGGGCTGAACAAAGTCAGAGTTCTGCTCTCACAGGAACTGCATTGCTTCTTCCTTCTTGCCAGCAAGGCGAGAGAGCACTCATCCCCAGAACAGCCACTTCACTTCATGGAGAAGATGCTAGTAGTGGGCATCCATACTCTCACCCAGGGTGGTAAATATCCAGGATTTGATCACAATTGTGAATTTCACAAATTATCTTTATTGTGTCATCTGTCACAGAGTTTAGTTCAGCAGGGAATTTTTCTGAATCCAGTCTATCATACAATGAGTCGATACAGTGTACGGGTGTGGAACTTCTGTTACTTGTGACTGCATAAAACATTGTGCCATGCACAGTGCATCATCTGTACATGGTGATGGGGAAAGTGCACTGGTGAAGGGTGGTGTACATTCTATGATTGAAACACAAGTATGAATAATTTGTAACAAATATGCTTAAATAAAAATTATTTTTAAAATGTTTCAGACACCCTATCATAATTACTTTATGATAAGATATCATATGCCTTTAACAAAGTGCTGTTTTTGTTTTTGTGTGTATTTTAGTTTGATTTCTTGCAGCACACACTAAAGTGTCAATAGATATTTTTCCTTTCACTGAAATCACTACTTTTCTCTGGAACACTGTTCTTGCTTTTAAACATTGTTAAAAGGTTTTTCTCTTTTACCTGTTTCATTTCCATATTGTAGGGTTTCAAATTTTCAGCAGATTTTGGTTATCAAGGGGAAACACTTTGAAATGTTTTGCTTCCTTATTATCAGAAATCAAAGCATTTTTCCTCGAGAAGGGTGTTCACTATCCAGCATTAACAAACAATCAGTGGATTCAAAAACAGTATTTCATGGTGGATATTACTTCACATCTAAATCAGCTTAATCATAAACTACAGGGGAAAGAAAACACCATTTTTTTCGATGTTAGAAGAAGTTATTTCGTTTGAAAACAAATTATTTGTTTTTGCTCGAGATTTTGACAGAGAAACTTTGATTCACCTTCCAAGCCTGTTGAAACATCACCAAGAAAATAATTCTGATATTGATATTACCTATTTTAAAACTGCACTTTTAAATATAAGGGAAGCTTTTCTCAAGAGGATTTAGGATTTCAGAAACAGCAAAGCGACGTTGGCCTTTGTTAAAAAAAATACCTCTGGATGCCACTGTAACGGAATTAATTTTTTCTCCCTTTAATATCGACATTGGCAACTTTGAAATTCAATTTCTTGATTTAAAAAGCAATGAACTGTGGAGATCGAAATTTGAACGTCTTTGTACTAATTTAGAAAGATTGGAGAAACACAAATGTGAACTTAGTTCACAGCACAAGTGATCATCTTTGAAAGACCTGGAGAAGGAAGATATGTTGATTTTTAACACCTGGAATAGTATTCCTGACTCATATTATCAACTAAAATAACTACCATTTGCTTTCCTTGTTCGGGTCTATATATTTATGCGAATAGTCATTTTCTTTTTTTTTTTTTTTTTGTTTTTGGGTCACACCCGGCGGTGCTCAGGGGTTACTCCTGGCTGTCTGCTCAGAAATAGCTTCTGGCAGGCACGGGGGACCATATGGGACACCGGGATTCAAACCAACCACCTTAGGTCCTGGATCGGCTGCTTGCAAGGCAAGCGCCGCTGTGCTATCTCTCCGAGCCCCCGAACAGTCATTTTCAAGCATGAATCTTATCGAGAGTAAATTGAGAAATCGTCTCATCGATGAGAACCTGGAAATGTGCCTAAAATTAAAAGCAACAACATACAAACCTGACTTACTCAAACTTACCAAAGAAATGCAAGGCCAATGTTCACATTAGTGTTTTTGGCTTTGTAAGTCATTCTCAGTATGTAATTTTCTCTACATTGTAAGGCAAATTTTATGGAATTTAGCGTTATCGATAAATAGTATTTTTCTAAAGTTTTTGTTTTATTTGTTGTTTTATTTGTATCTTCCCGACCATTGTATATACTTGCATGCAGAATTTTCTCAATAAAAACTTATTGAAACTAAAAACAGTGTACCATTCTATGTATTTTTGGTTTTAAAAATGTGGCTCTCAGGCCAGAGAGATAGCATAGAGGTAAGGTGTTTGCCTCTCATGCAGAAGGTCAGTGGTTCAAATCCCAGCATCTGATATGGTCCCCTGAGCCTGCCAGGAGGGATTTCTGAGCTTAGCTCCAGTTTTTCTCCCTTATTACTTTCTCTTTGCTGAATTTTTTGCCATTTGTATTACTATATGTCTTAATATTCGTTTATTAGGTTCTATTTTATTAGGGACTCTTTTCACCTCCTGGATTTGCACCAAGCCTCTTTCAGTGGTGGAAAAGTTTTCTGCTATTATTTCCCTGACTACTTGTTCTTCCCCTTTACTATTTCCTCCCCTTCTGATATACCTATGATTCTTAGATTATTTCTTTTGACTTTGTTAATTAAATATTGAACTTTTTCTTCCAGTGCTTTACCTTTTATTTCCTTGTTGGCTTTTGTTGTTTTTTGTTTGCAGTTTTTCTTCGAGTTCTTCTGTTATTCTCCAACTGTGTCATTAACTATTATGTCTTTCTAAGACATTTTTTATTTTATTTAATTCCATTTGTATGGAACCTCTCATATTCTGTAACAGTTCTTCCTTATGTTGATTGATTTGTTCATCTATGGATTTCTTGTACTCCCTGGCTAGTGATTCTTTCATTTATTTTATCATGGCTTTCATTTGTTTTGCATGGCTTCTTTTAGGTCTTCATCTATTGAGTCTATGCATTTTGGTGGGCTTTGAAACTTGTTAGGATTTCTCTCCATTTCCCTTGTTGTTAGTGTCTTCCTTAGTTTACCCATATTTCTTTGTGTTTAATGGTTTGCTTGGAGTGCAGTGCCTTCAGATTTCATCCCTCTTTTGCCACCTGTGGTGTGGGGCTGGGTCCCTTCTCTGGAGTGCAGCTGTAGGTGGGTATGTTGGCTGATGTTGCTAAGCTTTGACCCCTTCCATATCCTCCAGTTGAGCTTGGGTCAATTGCCCTCCCTTTCTTCCTACAAGTCAGTGCAGTTCCGCTCCTGGCCACAATGGTAGAGATCCTGTTTGTACAATAATTGCTTGCCTCCTCCCAACCTGGGAGCCACCCTGCACTTTCCTTTTTGCCCCTCTAGTTACTGGTTCCCCTGACTCTCTGTCTTCCAGGTCTGCCTAGGTTATTTTGGCAAGTTGGCAACCCCCCGCATGTTCCCTCCAGGCCTTCTTGCTTGCTCCCCAAACTCCCAGTCTTCAGGGTGGAGCATTCCCTTTGGGCCCTCTGCCTCATGGAGAGTGCACCCTGGGCCCTCTGCCTTGCTTTCCAAACTCCCAGTCTCCCAGGAAGCGAATTCCCCACGGGACCTCTGCCTCGCTCCCTGAACTCACGGTCTATCTGCGGCGAGTTCCCTCCGGGCCCTCTTTCTCGCTCCCAGAACACAAGGTCTCCCGGGTGCTGAGTTCCCTCTGGCCCCTCTGCCTTGCTCCCCAAACTTTCCAAAATTGTTTATTACTTAGTTTCAGCATGCATTGTCCACCATCCTTCACCAGTATATATTTTCGCCAGCAATGTCCCTAGTTTTCCTCACCCAACCAACTGCCTGCCTCTGTGGCATATATTGTACTTCTTTCTCTCTCTCATTCTTTCTTCTTTTTTCACACTTTGACACTGTTTTCATTACCATTAATGAAGTTGTGCATATAATGTTATCCCTTTTCAGCACCTAGTTCTTGTCCAGAGTGATAATTTTTAACTTTAATTGTCATAGTGGAACCTTCTCTTCCCTAACTGCATATCCCATTCTTTGTGTCAAACTGTCTATCATAGATTGGTCCACCTATTTAGATGTAACAGTTTAGCCACTCATCTTTTTAGGGTAATTGGGTTGTTTTCAGATTCTAACTATAGTAAATAATGTTGTGATGAATATAGGAATGCAGCGGGCTTTTCTGCATGGTGGTTTTGGTTTCTTAGGGTATATCCTTGTTGGGTTACTGACCCTACCATAATCAATAATTGTACTCCCCCCTAGGGTGTGATCTGGTGATAGTACATTGGGTTATTCCTTACTTGGTATTCTGCTCCCACCCTAGACTGGGACTGATTCTTGTCAATAAAAGCAGGGGCCTGAGGAAGGCAGGCTTTCATTCTTTGGTCTTCTTCCACTCAGCTGCACTCCATCTTAGGAGTAGAAAGCTTTTGTGGTTTGAATTCCTTGCTTAAACACTAGATTCACTGAACCCATTTTTGTACCTTTTCACTGTGTGAATTATTTCCTGTGGATCTAAACAACTGGAACTGTTTCCCCTGTCCTAATTGGGCAAAGGAAGGAAACCACCTTTTCTGTCTGGGAGCTCGATGGAAATCAAACCTCAACCAATCTCCTAGAGAACGTGACACTTCATATGGCGTATGAACAGACTGTATCTGAACCCTCATCAATAGTAAGTGAAATGCTTTCTTGGAAATCTCCCTCAGAAATTTTAAGATGGCCTATGTGGTTAATTGCATGGATTATTCCACCTTGTTTCAAACAGATTGATTTGGCGTTATTTAATGTTTTTGCTTTAGGTTGTCTGTGGTCCACATTGGAAACAAAATTTTATAATTACATAATTGGCTCTTCTGTACTATACATATCCTTGGTCATTTTGGGAATTTCAATATTGGCAAATATCATCTTGCTGAGCATAGGTATTTGCTGGGTATTAAGGGATAAAATGATAAGGAATAGTGAGTCTCCTCCCACTACCGAAAATAAGGGCCTTTATCCTATGCATACCCAGGCCCAAGTGCAAACTGGTAGATTATCTCCCACAAAAATGAAGGCTTTTATCCTTCAAACGCAGGCTCATAACAGAGATTTAGAAACACACAGCCCTACTCCTATATCGACCACTAGTTAACAGCACCCTTCCTAACTCCACAGGTGAACCTTAATTCTCTTGATATAACTGACAGGTATACCGGTGCTGAATTAGAGGATGAATCACCACAGAGTCCTATTCAGGGTAATTTTGCCTACATGGGATCTTCCCCTTTACTTGGAGTAAACGTCTTAATATATGAACCCCTTGAGATGGAAGACATAGATTGGTTTAAAAGTCATGTAAAGATTATGGTCCAATATCACCATATTGTGTGAAGTTACTAAAATTTTGATGTCAAAAATCAGTTTGGGTTCTGCATGATTTTAAAAGAGTAGTAAATTGTGTTTAACTTCACCTCAGTGGGTTCAATGGGACATGTTTTACATGGAAAGAGTTAAAGCCAAGCTCTTTAGTAGGGTTGACCCTATCTTATGAACTACTGATGGGTGAAAATCAATATTGAAATGTTAAGTTCAAGCTGCTTTACCAAAAGAAATTTTGGATATAGTTAAGGAAATCGCATTATCCTCATGGGAAAAGATTGATTCCACGAGGATAAATTCAGGAAATTTTCTTAAAATTACATAGGGCAGTCTTGAACCATATGTAGAGTTTGTGGGAAGGATCCAGGATGCACTTAAATTGCAAGTGAAACATGAAGATATGAGAAAATTTCTTGAAAAGAATTTGGCTTACTAAAATGCTAATATGGCTTGCAAATCAGTACTATTACCTCTGATTGATAAAGTTGATTTGAGCAATTTTCTCAGCCTGTCAGAATGTGCAAGACATAACTCAATCCCATCTAACACAAACCCTGTACAAACTTTTACAGTTACTAAGGGCATTACAGATTCTCCCCAATGGGGACAAACACATTCAGGAAATCAGGCTTTTGTCCGACGTGCAGTAAAGGTCATCACTGGGCACAAGTCTGCTGGTCCAAAAACCACTTTGATAACCTTAGGAGAGGTTTGAATACAGATACTCCTTGTTTAATGACCTACCTGTTTAGCAACCACTCACGCTTAAGACCATCTCTTCACCATTATTTTATTTTATTTTAAATATCATTTTTCCATTTTGTACACTCTACAGTACAGTACTGTGGTTTTTGGTGCTTTAATGTACCTACTTTACTAACTTTATGTTTTGTAATACATTGCAGTACTGTGTGTAAATTACACAACCTATATAAATTAAAACAAGTGGAAGTTTTCAGCTTGATCTTTCTCGTTATTTTACTTATTCAGAATATTGTATTGTCAAGTACTATGCATATACTGTACTACTGTATACAGTACATGCAGTTCCTCACTTAATGACCAATTTGCTTAACAACCAAGTCTTTGAAGCAAAACTTGGTCGTTAAGTAAGGAGGAGTATTTGTACAAACACCAGGAGGCAAAGTAACTGCTTCCATTGTGGGAAGCCAGGGCATTTCAAAAGAGAATTCCAACTTCTTTTAAATTTAGTTCCCCAGGGGCACAGATACATGATGCAGGGAACTGCATATTAGGGCTTATATTGGAGCTCACCTCAGCCCCATCAAAATCAGGGGCAAAACTCCTAGACCATAGTGCTCCCTGGCCCAGCCCAAGAAAATTCTGTACTGTAAATGGTTTGAATCCCGCAACCACAGGAAGCAGTGGTCTGGACAAAATATGTTTAGAAGATATTACTATCTACCCAGGACAATGTCCTTATATGTTTAGAACAGGTATTACGGGCCCGACACCCCCGAATTCAATTGGTTTGATATTTGGCCAGAGCAGCCTCTGTATCAAGGGAATTTCAGTCATTAACGATCTCACTGATTCAGACTCAATGGGAGAAATAATTATGATTATTAGCTTACTGGTTACTTGGACTTTTAAGAAAGGTGAAGGAATAGCTCAGCTCATGATAGTTCCATATTTCAAGACAGAGTGGAGGTTTTGGAAGAACCAATCCTGGTGCCATCCATAACCCACTCGTGGCTTTGGTTGTGAAAATGAGGGCTAAACATTCAATGCTAAAACTTCAATAGCAAGGGCGGACGTTTGAAGGACTTTTGGATTCCTGCGGAGGTTACTGTACTACCTGAAAAAAAAACTGGCCAGAAAACTGGCCTCTCCAGGAAATCCCATATTCTCTGGAGGGAATGGGAGGTTTAAGCTCTTGTTTGTTGACTATGGTGTTCAAAGGCCCAGAAAATCAAAGAGCTATAATTAGACCTCACATAGGCCCATTTTCACCATCCTTTTGGGGTCGTGGCAAACAAAAGAAGTGGAAAGCAGAATTCCATATCCCACTAACTCCAGAAGAACCTGAACCACCCTCTGATTGAAAACCTCAAAATTTTTACTAGGGGGCCCACTGCCATTAAAAATCCAGCACTGATAAAAATAAACTGGAAGTCTGATGAGCCAATATTGACAGGTCTGTGCCCCCTTAAAGCCGATAAATTTAAGGTGCTGAAACAATTAGTGAATGAATATTTGAAATTGGGACATATTAAAATGTCCTTTTCACAGTGGAATTTGCCCATATTTATTATACAAAAAAATCCTGGAAATGGAGACTTTTGATGGATTTTAGATATATCTTAGAATGGATCTTAGAATATATCTATGATACCCATAGGCAAACTGCAGACTAGTTTACCTTCACCTGTAGCTATTCCAAAGGACTGGCCATAAATAATAATTGATCTTAAAATAATAATTTATCATATTCTTATCCACCCAAATGATCGAAAACGTTTTGCATTTTCAGTTTCTTCACTCAATAATAGTCAACCCTGTAAGCATTTTCAGTGGAAGGTTTTACCACAGGGTATGTCAAACTCCACAACAATGTGTCATTTTTTGTAGACAGGATTTTGTGCCCTGATCGTGAAAAGTTCCCTCAGGCTCTCATTTATCACTACACTGACAATATTTTATTAATGATGAACAATGATTTACAGAATTTGTAATCTTTTGTTACTGTTTACAAGCATCAGGACTAAAAATAGCTTCAGAAAAATACAGATTATGCCACCTTATCAATATTTGGGTTTCATTTTAGACAGAACTTCTATACACCCACAAAAAATTTCCGTTAATCAAAAAAACCTCAGAATGCTTAATGATTTATAAAAACTTTTAGGTGACATAAACTGGGTCTGTCCTGTTCTAGGTATACCAAATGCAGAGCTGACTAATCTTTTTCAAACACTGGAGGGAGACCCTGCCTTAAATAGCCCGAGGCAGGTAACACCAGCTGCCCCAAAAGAATTGGAGTTTTTCTTGAACAGACTTGTACCTGGAGAAAAGATCTTTCTGCTGCTCTTTTCAACAATAGAATTTCCCACAGCTGTGCTGACACAACTATACAGACCTTTGGAGTGGGTTTATTTACATAACAAATAACCACCACTCAGTGGTGCCTATTTAGAACTAATTTCAGAGCTTATCATCAAAGCAAGACTCAGAGCAGTTTCTTTGCTGAATTTTGATACAGACACAATAGTTTTACCAGTACCAGAAAAGGAAAATGAGTCAGTCTTGCCTCTTAATGAATCTTTTCTAAGGGCACTCTCGGATTTCCCAGGATAAATATCCTCCCATTATCCAGCAAGAAAGGCCTGGGGCTTTTTTTTTTTTTTTTAAGAAAACTCAGTTTGTTAGGGCTTCTCCTGTTCCCAAATGCCCAGGTTTTTTACATTGACGATCTCAAAATGTGAAAGGAGGATAACTGAGGATAAAATTAATATGACTATACATACTAAATACAAGTCAGCATAGCAAATAGAATTAGCAACACTGAACTACTTATTATCACATGTAATGTTTTAAGTGACTCTGCTTATGTGTTAGGTCTGTGGCCTGCCATAGCCACCACCTCCATTAAGGCCAATAATCCGATAATACAGAATTTACTTAAACAATTACAACAGCTTCTCCAGAAACTGAGCCCATCTTCATCACTCATATTAGAGCCCACTCTGGATTACCAGGACTGATGGCTCAAGGAAATAAAACTGTTGACTTATTAGCAATGCCTATTTTTAAACCCCACTTAGAAGAACATTTAGCTCTATATACAAATGCATGCCATGTACATGTGAATTATCAGATTCCGTGGAGGCAGGCTAGAGAAATTATAGAAAACTGCAACATTTGTGCATCATTAACAAAGAAACCTCAAGTGGTTTACAGACCAACGAACTTTTGTAAATGGATATTACTCATACAGATTTTTTCCAAAAATACCTTATCTCCATGTTGTGGTGGACATATATTCTCGATTTGTATGATCAATTCCTATGTCTTCTCAAAGATCTAAGGCTGTTTGTAGTTTCATTTTGCAGTGTTTTTCTGTGTTGGGTATTCCATATACTATCAAAACTGATAATGGGCCCACCTACATTAGCAAAACTTTAGAATTCTTTTGGCAGATAAGACACCTGAAGGGGATTCCTCATAATTGTTGTGGACAAGCCATTGTGGAAAGGACTCACAGAATTTTAAAAACAAAATTACAAAAAAGTTAGAAAAAGAGGTTTGCCACCAATGAACTCGCTATAATTGACTCTAATCACATTGAACTACATTATCCTTTTGAATATATTAAACATAGTTATTTTACAGTTTAGATCTGACAGTTCTTATTTTCTGCTGGGGGAGACCAAACCCAGGTGGTCATGCATTAAAGACCTATGTGCTTTACCATTGAACTGCATCCTTAATTCTCACAACTCTAATATTTGCTGTGACTTTCTTTTTGCTAAGCTTTATATTCTCTTACTTGTTTTGTCTTATTTTAAACATAAATGGTTATCTTCTATTGTGTCTGGGAATAGTATTTGTAAATTAAGATGTCTTATATGTCTAAGAGATCATTATTGGGTTTTTTTTTTTTTGGAAAAACTCCATGAAGGTGCTGGCTTTCTAAAATGTTCATAATCTAAGTCATTTTAGTCAAAATCCATGTGACTTATTGTCTGAAAGTAATTTATATAAGGGCTGTTTTTTATTACGGATTTTGTTTACTCTCTGAATGGGATGTTTAACTTTGGTGGACTGTGACTTTTTTTCCCATCAAAAACTTGCCCCAGAAATAAACTCATCATTAAAGGTTCCTAAGATATCTAGGGCCATCATATCCTTGGTAAAAATAGCCTTAGGTATTTTTTATATCCACTTTTAGATTCGGTTCTTATTTTTTTCACTACCATAACAGCATTCTGATACTACTTAAGGTATTTTTTCTACTTTGCTTATCTTTTTTTTATCATTGTGTGACTGTTTCATATGGCTAATCCTTACATAAAATAAAATTACCATAGTATTTAGTGTTGATCTGTCAGTCTTTATTCCTTATATTTTATTTTTTATGACTAATGGACAATGCATATTAATCTGAGTCTTGGGATTTACAATTTGTTATACTTCTAGATAATACCTACTTTAGTCAGCATGGGCTTTGCCATATATATACATATATATTTGCTTTTTGGGCCACACCCAGTGACACTAAGTGGTTACTCCTGGCTATGTGCTCAGAAATTGCTCCTTGCTTGGGGGACCATATGGGATGCCGAGGGGGATCGAACTGTGGTCCATCCTAGGCTAGCATGGGCAAGGCAGATGCCTTACCACTTGCATCACTGCTCCGGCCTGCCACTTATATTTTTATACTATTTTATAATCATGGAATGTTAAAGATTGAAGAATCTCTAGTAAGTCATTGTTTTTTTTCTTCTTTCTTTTTTGATTTTGGGCCATGCCAAGTTTTAAGGGTTACTCCTGGATGCACACTGAGGTATTATACCTGGAGTAATTTGGGGGACCATATTGGATAATGAATATTGAAACCAGAATGGCCATGTTCAAGGCAAATGCCCTTTGTTTCTTAATTGTTGCTCCTACTTAAAAATTTATCAGGGTGGGGGGGAGATATTAAAAACAATCTGGTCTAACTACTACATTTTTATACCAGTAAGTATAGAAGAATGATTAAGAGTGCTGAATTTAAAGTTTACTTAATTTGTTGCTATAATTATATTTGTCATAATTAAGTATGTAAATAATATGCCGTTTTGTTATAATATTATAACTTGTTTAAAACAGTGACTTGATTCTTAAGAAAATGGTCTGTATAATAGCACTTTGCTTAGGAAATTTTTACTTAGGCATATTGACTGAGATAGACTTTT
The DNA here is from genome assembly GCF_024139225.1 of Suncus etruscus. NCBI lineage: Eukaryota > Metazoa > Chordata > Mammalia > Eulipotyphla > Soricidae > Suncus > Suncus etruscus. The sequence goes on along the minus strand of NC_064868.1, from coordinate 48,507,262 downwards.
TCTCTCCTTCAGCTTTCAAATTTTTATGAAGTTGTTCATTTGTGTTTGAAAGAGATGTCTTTCTTGCTCAGAAAATAACCTTGTCATATTTCTGGGAAATTAAAAAAAAGATAACACAAGAGTAAAATAATTTCAGTAGTGAAGTGATCATTTGGCATTTCTCCTTGTGAGAAACTAGTTTTACAGATGGTATTTCTTTTATAAGCCTTCTCACCAACTAACTAGTTCCAGAAATACCAAATCTATCAATATTTTCTCTGGTACTCAGGCTGTTAATGGCATGATTTGAAAATGGAGCTGTTGTCATACTTGGATTGCCTGAAAACTATATTAGCTGGTAAGTAGGCAATGTTAATAATTTATTTTGTTTAATAGATTACATCTTAGTTAACTTCAATATTTTCCATTTTATTTTTTTTTATTTTTTATTTTTTTTTTGGTTTTTGGGCCACACCCGGTAACGCTCAGGGGTTACTCCTGGCTATGCGCTCAGAAGTCGCTCCTGGCTTGGGGGACCATATGGGACGCCGGGGGATCGAACCGCGGTCCGTCTCCTAGGCTAGCGCAGGTAAGGCAGGCACCTTACCTCCAGCGCCACCGCCCGGCCCCATATTTTCCATTTTAAACTTTTGCAAAACTGTACTTAAGATTTCAGCATAGTTTGTTGTACTGTTTTAATATTTTAACTACATTTCACTTCTTTTTAGTTTTACTATTATGTAGAATTTTAGCATTATTCTTTTAGTAGTGGAGTTTTATTCTTCCTTACCCTTGAGAACTTAGTTTTCTGGGAACTATAGGTTTTTTTTTTACTTAAAATGAGAGATTGTAGTAGATGAGTCTTAAAAATTAAGCGATCTGTTTCTTCACATAATACTTATTTTTCTTTGGTTTGTGGGCCACACCTGATGACACTCAGGGGATAACTCCTGGTTATATGCTCAGAAATAACTCCTGGCTTTGGGAGACTATATGGGACACTGGGAGATGGAACTGCAGTCTGTCCTAGGTCAGCCACGTGCAAGGCAAATGCCCTACTGCTGAGCCATCACTCCAGCCCCTATACTTTTATATCTATTAGACATCTTTTATGGCTGAAATTTAAATCTCTCTCAGATTCATGTGTTTATATCCTAACCCCTAAGGTAGGAGTTTGAGCTGATAATTAAGAGATGATTAAATCATTAGGGATTTTCTCTCATGAATGGGACTAGTGTCCTTATAAGAGACATCAGCTCCCTTGTCCCCTTCCACCAAGTAAGGTTACAGTGAGAAGCTAGCTGTCAATGAATAATAGATAAGCATAAAATATTCAGATACCATCTGTGCTGATACCATCATGTTGAACTTTCCAAATTTCCAGAGCTGTGAGAAAGTTTTTTAATACCATCCAGTTTGTCACTTTTTAAAATTAACCCAAATAGATTAAGATAACATACTGGAGTCTAGCCTTGCTTAAATGGGCCTGAAGCAGGGGCATCATGAGAATTAAGAAAACAAGACAAACATAAGAGAGAAAAGCATGGGGTCAGGATCCAAGCTTCATGGACTGAGAGCCTGTCCTTCATGTACAGTTGATTGTTCAGAGATAATCAACATGAGAGGATGGGTAGATACCTATTGAATACTAATTAAGCCTTAGTGGGATTTTATATCAAAAGGTTGTGTGCATGAAAGAGGAAGCTAATCTAAATTCTATGTGGATTGTCAGGGAAAGTGGCAGAATAAAAGAGTTAGTACAGGACCCCCGTCCCACAGGGAGTTCCCTGGGAGTGTCAGTGTTTAGATAATTTAGAAATGAAGAGTTTTAGGTCACTGTTTTTCTGCCCATCTCCTTGTACTAAACTTGTTTATTTCTTGGATGTCTTCATACCCTACAATAACATCTCAATGGAGATTTTGCACACTCATTTGAATAGGTGAGTATATCTCAGTTTAACTGTCTAGGACAAATCTAGACTATCCATGTGAAGATGAGTTTTGATAATCATGACTGCATGGGGCCACTATGGACAGTAGTTGTCAGATAGAAGAGTTAGCTGAGAACAGAACCCTGGGATGCATATTTAAGGAAGAAGGCAATGAAAAACTTAGTAGTCTCTATTCAGAAAGGTAGGGAGAGAACCAAAAAATTCAAGTGTGCTGAGAGTCAAGTTGTCTAAGTTTCAAGAAGAAAATTTAGTTGCATAAAATATAAGACAAGGGTTAGAAGTTGACCCTTGATTATAGCAATGTGGGGTCATCGGAGACCTTGATTAGCAGTTTATGAAGGGATGATCTTGAGTGTTATCCTTCCCCATACTATACTGGAGTGAATTTAATATTGTGAGGCAGGGTAAGATAGATTTAGTATAGCAACTATAAATGGAAACAAATGGATTGTAGCTAGAAGGAGACATGAGGTGAGAGAATTTGAGTGATTGCAATGGTATAATTCATTGATATGCAAATAAGAATTATATAATAGAGATAACTATTAAACAAAAGAATGTAAGGATAATTGCAGAACTGATGTCTCTGAAAAGGCAAAAATGATCTAGTACAAGATTGGTTTGTTAGGACGTCAGTATATACACAAAAGAAAGGCTTTAAATTATGCGGGCATTATGAAAGCCATTAGTGTTAATGCCTTTGTTAAGGACACATGGCACTTAATTGTTAGCATGAAAATACTCAAAATTGATTTTCTTGGGGCCGGAGTAGTAGCACAAGTTTTAGGGTGTCTGCCTTGCACGTGCTAGCCTAGGATGGACCACGGTTTGATCCCTTGGTGTCCCATACGGTCCCCAAGCCAGGAACGATTTTTGAACCTATAGCCAGGAGTAACCCCTGAGTGTCACTGGGTGTGGCAAAAATTGATTTTCTTTCTGCAATGGCTGCCTCAGTTCAGTACTATAGAAAAGTACTCCATACATATTAGCGCTTGTGTCCAGAGCTTGAGTGCTGCCCATGATATGAAAATAGATGGGTATTAGTCATTAGGATAAGTTATCTTTGACCTCCATGAGGCCCTGTAACTACTGTTAATGCTTTCTTGATTTTTCCAGAATCTATCATGCTTCCTCTTAAAACATGACCACCCTTCAGAGGGAAAGCACTTCAAACCTTTTATACCCCTGCAACAAGCTTTATGTAGAGTCATTTATTAGGAGATCCAGTGACTAGATTTGGGAAGCATGGACAATGAAAAGAAAAGAACCAGGCTTTGTGTACTTAATAATTTAACCTCATATCTGCTCAATAGTATGTGTTTGGGAACTTTCTCACGGTCTTCTGCATCTGACAGGTACAGAGTAAATCCAGACCAGTTTATTGTTTCGTATGGGGATTTTTAGCCAGATTTGTTTCAGCTCTGAGTCTGCATACCAGATAAAGTGATCTGTGAGGAAAAACCCAGAGTTTAAAAGGAAAAATCATTACAAACCCTAATGATTTCATAGGTCTTCCATCCCTTCAGAGCTCCAACAATCTGCTTTCTGCCCTACCCTTGTTGCTTTAAATCTTCCCTCTGAAAATCTGAGCAGACAACTTGAGAAAATTTGAATTTACCAGCTCTACTTCTTGCATTGATAACGTGGCAGAATCCACATATCAGAGAACACAGGGTGAGAACACAGTGCTTCTGAGCTTCAGTGGCAACAGGATTCTCTGTCCAAGGCACACCATTCCTTATAGAACAGATTGAGGAATTATAGGAAATTATAGGAGAGATGCATATGGAGATGGGTTGGTAGTCTGGTGATGATATAGAGGAGTGCGAATTTAAATTAGTCAGTTCGAATTTCAGGTGCAGAAATTCTTCAAGTTTTGAAAATTAAAAAAATTTGATATTGGGGCCGGCAAGGTGGTGCTAGAGGTAGGTGTCTGCCTTGCAAGCACTAGCCAAGGAAAAACCACAGTTTGATCCCCCAGTGTCCCATATGTTCCCCCCAAGCGAGGGCAATTTCTGAGCGCTTAGCCAGGAGTAATCCCTGAGCGTCAAACGGGTGTGGCCCAAAAAAACAAAACAAATTTTGATATTAAAAAAATCACAAATAAAAGTTTCATTTCTTAGTGTACAAGTAGCAGATGTGTCTATCTTTCCTTAAGTTTATTTTAACTTCCAATGAAAGGTTTCAAAAAGCACTATACAATAAGGCACACTACTTTCAAAGATGGAGAAAGAATATTGAGATATGGTCAGAGAAATAACTCAAAGGAATAGAGTGAATTCTTTTCATGCAGAAGCTCCATGTTCAATCCCTTGCATTGTATGGACCACTGAGCACCAACAGGAATACTATTACTCCCCTAAAGAATGAGGTATACTTGGGGGTTGAAATGGGAACACACACTCTGTGACTTGCATAGAGCTTATCAAGGTTAGCTCTCCAGTACTTCAGGTCACCATATGGTCTCTTGAACCCTCCAGGAGTGATCCTGAAGTACAGAGTCAGGAGTAGGTCCTGGCATCTCTGGGTGTGGTACCAAATCCAAACTAAAATCAAAGTGGCACAAATGTACAATGGAAAATATTCAGTCTTAAAGAAAAGAAGGAAATTCTGATGCATCCTACAATATAAATGGATCTTAAAGACATTGTGCTAAGTAAATAGATAATCATACATTAATGCTGTATTATTACACTTATATAAGGCATCCAAAGGATTCCAATTATTATAAAAAAGAATGTTGGTTACCAAGAACAGAAGGGTGAAGTAGGTTGCTTAATGGAGCCAAAAATAAGCAATGAGTACCACCAGGTGTGTACCAAAAACTAATGAGGAAAATGTGGAACTATACACTTAAAAGAATCAATTTGTTGTACCATAATTTTTAAAAAGTATACATTGCTTATATTCTATAGTTTGAATACTCTAAATATATAATTCAAGCATTTACTACTATATAACAAAACAAATATTTGAGTGATATTTTATTGAAAATGAATATCCTCAAGTTAAATTATTTTATTTTATTTTTTATCTGAAATACAACGATTTATTTACAAGTATTGGCAAATAAATAGAAACTATCCAATTTTGGGTTATCTAACTCAGTATTTCCATCTCCCATCAGCTACTCCATCCCCTCTTTGTTACATACCTTCAAACATGGATATCTCTGGGCTGGTCCTATCTTCAGGCTTTTGAGAGCTATCATCACGGGGTTTCTTTCAGGACCCTTCTTCTGGACCAAACCCAACACAGTCACTGCTTCTGGTGGGAGGAGAACCAGCTGGTGCTGACATCTGCATCATGTTTTTCCAGAGAGCTGGCTCTCCTGCTCCCCCAGCCTCTGCTACTTCCTCTCTTCTTACACTGATGGGTTGTTTGCAGGGGACTCTGGTTTCTGCGGAATGAACGATTCTTTTTCCGAAGTTCTTCGTCTTCTGAAACTTTCTCCAGTATCAAATGCTTTGCCACTGCCACTTCCTTCTGTGTTCCTGAGATTTTGCTAAGTCTTGATAGTAGTAATGACCCCTCTGATTCTTTGTCACAAGTAATTTTAGCTCCAGAGTCCTTACAGATAGAACAGATTGTCTCGCTGCCTCTCCCTATAATCCTGCCCACAGATCTGTGGGGAACAGAGAGCTGCTCAGACACCGTGCTGTTCTCCGACAGGATCTGATGGATCGTGGCTTTGGCCCTGCACATCTGCACAGGGAAGCCGCTGATGAGCAGTACCCACTCATCGCCCACGTCTTCCGTGTCCACGTCGAGCACCGGTCTGTTTCCGCAGCTGCTTGATATTGGCTCCTTGCTGGCCAATGATGAGCTTCACAGCTTCCTGGGGAACTCGCATCTCGACCTCAATGTCATCTTCCCACACGAAGGTGAGCCACTCATCTCTACTTTCTCTGTATCTTCGGTACAGGACGTAGGCGAATGTGGTGCTGGAGGGAATCCCGAGGATGAGTGCGATTTTCTGAATGGTGGTGAACGGCTTTCACAAGAAGTCTGCTTGGTGGACATTTTCAAACTTCAGTGCTCTGACTTCTATCCTAGGATGGACCATGGATCGATCCCTTGGCGTCCCACATGATCCTCCAAATAGGAGCAATTTCTGAGCGCATAGCCAAGAGTAACCAAATTAAATTATTTTAGAGATTTAAATATAATTAGAAACCTTGTGAAATCATTTTTGTGACACATTTTGTCATTTTAAGCATGACATTTTCTTTTTTATTTTTTAATTTATTTTCTTATAATAGTATCTTTGTGTAATCACCATGATTATAAACATGTTTGTAGTTGGGTTTCAGTTAAAAAAAAAAGCAAACTCAGACAAATAGGACAACATTAAACTGAAAAACTTCTGCACTTCAAAGGAAACAAAGACTAGGTTACAAAGGCCACCCCTATAATAGGAGAAACTATTCACTTAATACCCATCAGCTAAGGGTCTAATATGCAAAATATACAAGGTACTGACAGAACTTAACAAGAAAAAATATATAAGCCCATCAAAAAATGGGGAGAAGATGGTGTCGGAGAGATAGCATGGAGGTAAGGCATTTGCCTTTCACGTAGCAGGTCATTGGTTCGAATCCCGGTGTCCCATATGGTCCTCTGAGCCTGCCAGCCTGCCAGGAGCAATTTCTGAGCATGGAACCAGGAGTAATCCCAGATCACTGCCGGTGTGACCAAAAAAAAATGGGGAGAAGAAATGAACAGACATTTCCTCAAAGAAGAAATACAGATGGCCAAAAGGCATATACAATACTCCACATCAAGGAGATTCAAATCAAAACAACAATGAGACACTAACTCACACCACAGAGAATGCAACATGGACCATCTTAATTGGTTCTAAACTAAAGTAAGAAAGCAAGCCAAGGGGCAGAAGTGGTGGCTCTAGAGGTAAGGCATCTGCCTTGCAAGCACTAGCCTAGGATAGAATGCGGTTCTATCCGCAGACGTTCCATATGGTTCCCCAAGCCAAGGAGTGATTTCTGAGCACATGGCCAAGAGTAACCCCTGAGCGTCAACCGGCCCCAAAACAAACAAATAAACAAACAAACAAAAAAGAAAGAAAGCCAAGAATGGACCACATAAGAAAGAAAAAAAAAAGGAGTAGGGCATGGTCAAGGCTGATAACTGAAGGGAATGTGTTTATAAGCATGATGTGTTGCAAGTCAGCCCTTGATGGGGCTGACTGATGGAGGGATGGAGGATGAGGTCTTTCTCCTCCAGCTCGGAGCTCAGCTCGCATCTGCCACCCTGTTCAGCCGGAGGTTCTGAGGTAAAGGCAGCAGGTATAAACTAACAGGCAGTCAGGCTTCAGAAGATAATATTAGTATGAATTTTCATAGCAGGCAGGATCTCAACATTCATCTCAAATGGTATTTGTGGCATGCTAATTTGGCCTCTAAATTAAATGATGTTTCCTCTTCGCAAAGAAAGAATGTATTACAAGAAAATCTTTGGGACTGAACACAATGGCTACTATAACAATAGTGGAAAAACGAATAATTCATGCACAAAAGGAATATACAAGCATTATAAACAACCACAATTTTATAAACAGATCCCGTAGACTCAGAGTTGCTATCTTACTGCAAAATTTCCAACTTCTGCCATGGAACCAGGAACTATAGGTGTACCTGAATTTCTTTCTCAGATCTTTTGATTTTCATGTTGTACTGTGCTGCTGGGTGGGTAAGGAGACAGGACTAGAGAGAAATGCTTAGGGAAATTCTTCACAGTTGCTTACTAAAAATCAAAGGTATCCATACAATGCTTATGGGCTTGGACAGTGTCTGCCTGGTGACACAGCTTGTCAGGTCCTTAAATGATAGCATATAAAATGAATTTGATAGTTAAGGGTAAAATGCTGCTTGGTGCAGCAGTGACAGCTGGTTCTGGCCACTCCCCACCATAAAAAGCAGGGCCAACATTTCATACTATTACTCTGTTGAGTGGCAGGGAGGGCAGCTGCTTCTCATACGTGTTAGGCAGAGGCCTACAATGTCCCATATAGTGAAAAGTAGACCAAAGCCAAGGAATTCCTGCTTTATAGATACCACTTTGGAGGCAAGAAGTATGTATGTATGTATGTGAAAACATTGTTAGTTGGTGATTATGTATGGTGTGTATGTGCCATTGTGTATGCATTATATATGATTATATTTTATATATTATATATGTATTATATATGACTTTTTTATTGGTAGGCCCTTCCCAAGCAGTGACAGGTGACATTAGGGTTACATGCAGTGGCTCCAAGGCCACAACAAGTGGGTCAAGAAGGATTAATCCTTGGGCTCTGATGATCTATTCTAGCATTGTTGGGGGCTACCATGACTACAATCAGTGTGAGGTTTCTGGGTATCCAGATGGGACTCCTACAAATGTCAATTATGTGTTTCTGACCACTGGGTAATATCAATGTACCCAGTGTGTATATCTTTTAAAAATTAGTTTACACTATTGATTATATTTGATTCTTTTTTTTTCAGTGAAGCAAAATAACTTTATTAAAAGAAATGTAGAGAGATAATAGGGGAGAGAGGAGAAAGAGAGGAGAGGTGTTCAGAAGAGAAAATAAACTTTTCTGGATTGAAAAAAGGCAAGGACATTAACAAAGAAATACATGCTTGAGAGAACACAGGAATGGAAGAAAGCCTATTTGGTAATACTTTAAAGAAAAGCTCTAAATAAGAATGTAAAGAATTTTATAGTGAATATAGATATGCATATCTCTTAGGTTATTAGCATTTTAATATGCTTGCTCTATCAAATATCTACTTGTTGATTTAGCCATTCATTTATCTTATGTTCTTTTTTTAAATTCATATCTTTATTTAAAAGCCATGATTACAAATAGATTGTAGTTGGGTTTCAGTCATGTAAGTAACATCCCCCTTCACCAGTACAACATTCCCATCACCAGTATCCCAAATCTCCCTCCTTCCCACCCCACCCCCACCTATACTCTAAACAGACTTTCTACATCTCTCATTCATTCATATTTTTAGGATTGTTCTCAATGTACTTACTTCATCACTCTTTATGGTGAGCTTCATGTTGTGAGCTGGACCTTCCAGCCCTTCTCTCTTTTGTCTCTGAGAATTATTGCAAAAATGTCTTTTATATTTTTTAAAACCCATAGATGAATGAGACTATTCTGCATCTATCTCTCTCCCTCTGACTTATTTCACTCAGCATAATAGATTTCATGTACATCCATATATAAAAATTTCTTTTTTAATTAATATTTTATTCAAACACCTTGATTACAAACAGGATTGTGGTTGGTTTCACTCAGGTAAAGAACACCCCTTCACCAATGCAACATTCCCATCGCCGATGTCCCAAATATCCCCCCTCCCCACTGATCCCCGCCTGTACTCTAGACAGGCTTTCTACTTCCCTCATTCATTCACATTATTATGAGAGTTCTCAATGTAGTTATTTCTCTAGCTGTACTAATCACTCTTTGTGGTGAGCTTTATGTAGAGAATTGGACCTTCCAGCCCTCCTCTCTTCGGGCTCTGAAAATTATTGCAAGAATGTATTTTACATATGCATAGAAGGAACCATCTCTGACTAGGATGAAACCCCATTAATTCAAAACAGGCCACTTTAGCTATTCTTGATGGCTGAGTGGTGTTGAAGTCCAGATGGTTCTCTGCTAAGAACCAAAAGGGTCATTTCCAGTGAGGAATATGTAGTGATAATGCTAAAATCTAGGGCTTTGAATATGCCAGGCATGTGCTTCTCCCCTTTGCGCCACATCCATGGTCCTTCTGATAAGGGCAAGAGGAATTTCTGAATCTATAAGCCACATGCCATCAATAGATCTCTCAGCATATAACGGAGAGAATAAGCTGAAGGGAGTAGATGCGATTGAGGATGGAACAGAGAGAAATCCCTTTACTTGTGATTACTGAGCTCTGACAAATATAGCTCAGACTCAAGCTTAGCACTCTGCTTACTTTCATTAGTTTATTATCTTCTCTTCAGAACTTGACCCAAAGTTTTGTTGCCTATAAATCTATGTGTATATTTGTTGCATCTCATACCATCTCAGAAAGTCCTGATGCTCTGAGAAATAACATAAAAATTTCTTCAGTCCTGGCAAATTTTAGGATATGCTCATTTCAGGGATACTATTTTATTTGAAAAATTGCACATTTGGCAAAAGCTGGCTCCCTGTGTGTGACACCAGGCGGGGAAAATCCGCGAAAGTACACCGGCCCAGTGGGGCTCAGCTGTGAAAGACTGTGAGTGTGACCTGTCTATGTCTGTCTACTGTCCTCTTGCGTGAAACTCTTGCGAGTGGGGCAAAAAGAGCCTCCAGAAACCTCGCTCGCCCAGACGCCATTTTCAGGGAGGGACTTCAGAGCATAAAAGCCGGCTATCCTTTGCAAAAGCTGGCTCCCTGTGTGTGACACCAGGCGGGGAAAATCCGCGAAAGTACACCGGCCCAGTGGGGCTCAGCTGTGAAAGACTGGGAGTGTGACCTGTCTATGTCTGTCTACTGTCCTCTTGCGTGAAACTCTTGCGAGTGGGGCAAAAAGAGCCTCCAGAAACCTCGCTCGCCCAGACGCCATTTTCAGGGAGGGACTTCAGAGCATAAAAACCGGCTATCCTTTGCAAAAGCTGGCTCCCTGTGTGTGACACCAGGCGGGGAAAATCCGCGAAAGTACACCGGCCCAGTGGGGCTCAGCTGTGAAAGACTGTGAGTGTGACCTGTCTATGTCTGTCTACTGTCCTCTTGCGTGAAACTCTTGCGAGTGGGGCAAAAAGAGGCTCAGAGGAGCACGGCCGCTCCGCTTCGCTACGCGGCCGTGCACTCTTTCTAAGGAAAGAACTCCATTGCAACAAGAAGGAAAAATCACACTAAGAACGGCGCTATATCACAGAAGCAAACATTTCTCTCTGGACTGTCTTCTCTGTTACATGCTCGGGCCTAAGATTTGACCCAGTGTGAGGCTTCATCCACGGAGGACTCCCCTCCCTTAGAGGCAAGTCAGCCCATCCAGAAAGGGAGGAGCCAGAGGAGTGTGCTGCCTACATCATATAGACAATGAATACCACTACAACACGTAGAAAAACCCACAATACAAATGTGACAATGGGGAAACAGCGCAGGCCAGCATCAGACATAGAGAATGAAGATGACAATTCTGAGGACCAGATAATGACTGAACAACTAATCAACCTCTCAGATAAGGACTTTAGACTAGCAATATGGAAGGTGCTCAACAGACTCCAAGAAACCATGGATCGAGTTGAACAGAACACTAATAAGAACCAAGAAAATATGAAGGCAGAAATGACAAAACTCCAAACTGAAATAACATGTCAACTAACAGGCCTGAAAAACTCAGTAAACGAAGTGAATGACAAAATGGATAAGCTCTGGGACAGGGTATCAGAAGCTGAGAATAGACTTGGTGCTGTGGAAGATGAGATACATAACAATTCCATACAGCAGGAGAGATTGGACAAAAAACTTAAAGCAAATGAGCAGACAATGGAAAAATTAGTCAAAGAATGGGAACAGACGAAAATAGAAGTCTATGATAAGATCAACAGAAACAACTTAAGAATCATTGGAGTCCCAGAGACCCAGGAAGAAAATTTCCAGGAAGAATCAATGGTCAAGAACATCATTAAAGAGAAACTCCCAGAGCTAAAGAATATATGTGATCAAATCCTGCATGCCCGAAGAGTACCAACCAAAAGAGACCCCAGAAAAACCACCCCAAGACACATCCTAGTCACAATGACAAATCCCACAGATAGAGACAGAATTCTGAAAACAGCAAGATCAAAAGGGGAAATCATGTTCAAGCAAGCTTCCCTGAGATTTACAGCAGACCTGTCACCAGAAACGCTCAATGCCAGAAAGCAGTGGTGGGATATTGTGACAAGACTGAATGAAATGAATGCTTCACCCAGAATACTATACCCAGCAAAACTCACTTTCCGGTTTGATGGAAGAATACATGGTTTCACAGACAAAAAACAGCTCAGAAACTTCACAGACACAAAACCAGTCTTAAGAGAAAAACTGAAAGACCTAATCTAAGACAAGACTACCCAAAAGACACACCAAATTTTGAAATAAAGATGGCGTTAAATCCCAGGACAATTCTTTCTCTCAACGTCAATGGACTAAATGCACCAGTTAAGAGACACAGAGTGGCTAAATGGATCAAAAAACTCAATCCAACCTTCTGCTGCCTACAAGAAACGCACCTGAATAGTCAGAACAAACATAGACTCAAAATAAAAGGCTGGAGAAAAGTTATCCAAGCAAACAACACCCATAAAAAAGCTGGAGTGGCCATACTAATATCAGATAATGCAAACTTTATACTCAGGAAGGTTGTAAGGGACAAAGACGGACATTTTATATTAATCAAGGGGTACGTAGAGCAGGAAGAATTCACTCTCCTAAACATATATGCACCGAATGAGGGGCCAGCAAAATATTTAATACAACTGCTGACAAATCTGAAAAATAATATCAACAACAACACAATAATTGTGGGGGACCTAAACACGGCTTTGTCAACACTGGACAGGTCAACCAGACTGAAACCCAACAAGAATATACTAGACCTGAGGAGAGAAATGGAAGAAAGAGGCCTAGTGGATATATATAGGACACTCCATCCCCAGAAACCTGGATACACATTCTTCTCCAATGTACATGGGACATTCTCCAGGATAGACTACATGCTGGCACATAAAACATACCTCCATAAGATCAAGAGGATAGAAATTTTGCAGACTACCTTCGCTGACCACAAGGCTCTGAAATTATTTGTGAACTCCAATGGGACTCAGAAGAAACACTTTAACACCTGGAAGTTAAACAGCCTCATGCTCAATAACCAGTGGGTCCGAGATGAAATCAAGGAGGAAATAAAAAGGTTCCTGGAAACAAATGACAATAAAGACACAAACTCTCAGAACTTATGGGACACAGCAAAAGCAGTACTGAGAGGAAAATTTATAGCTTTGCAAGCACACATCAGGAAGGAAGAAGGAGCTTACCTGAGTAGCTTAATGACACAGCTAATAGAACTAGAAAATGCTCAACAAAAGGACCCAAGAACAGGAAGACAGAAGGAAATAACAAAGCTGAGAGCAGAAATCAACGAAGTGGAAACTCAAAAAACAATCCGAAAGATCAACGAAAGCAGAAGTTGGTTCTTTGAAAAAATAAACAAGATTGATAGACCACTGGCAAACCTAACAAAGAAAGAGAGAGAGAGAAACTTGATAACTCGTATCAGGAATGAAAAAGGAGAGATCACTACTGATATGACAGAGATTCAAAGGGTAATCAGAAACTACTTTGAAAAACTCTACTCCACTAAAAATGAGAACCTGGAAGAAATGGATAAATTCTTGGACTCTTATAATCTTCCACGGTTGAAGGAAGAGGATGTAGCATATCTAAACACCCCCATCACCATTGATGAAATTAAAACAGTAATCAAATGTCTGCCGAAAAACAAAAGCCCAGGTCCAGATGGATTCACTAATGAATTCTATCAAACTTTCCAAGAGGAACTACTGCCAATCTTGGCAAGACTCTTTCATGAAATTGAACAAACAGAAACACTTCCAAATAGCTTTTATGAAGCCAACATCACCTTGATACCTAAACCAGACAGAGACGCTACCAAAAAAGAAAATTACAGACCAATATCACTGATGAATGCAGATGCAAAGATCCTCAACAAAATCCTGGCAAATAGGATTCAATGCCTCATTAAGAAGATCATCCACTACGATCAAGTAGGTTTCATCCCAGGAATGCAAGGCTGGTTTAACATCCGTAAATCTATCAACATAATACACAACATCAATAACAAGAAAAATAAAAACCACATGATCATATCAATAGATGCAGAGAAAGCATTTGATAAGGTCCAACACCCATTCTTGATCAAAACTCTCAGCAAGATGGGAATGGAGGGAACCTTTCTCAATATAGTGAAGGCCATCTACCACAAGCCAGTGGCAAATATTATCCTCAATGGAGAAAAACTGAAAGCCTTCCCTCTAAATTCTGGCACAAGACAAGGCTGTCCTCTCTCACCACTCCTATTCAACATAGCACTGGAAGTACTTGCTATAGCGATTAGGCAAGAAAAGGATATCAAGGGAATCCAGATAGGAAAGGAAGAAGTCAAGCTCTCACTGTTTGCAGATGACATGATACTCTACTTAGAAAACCCTAAAGACTCTATCAAAAAGCTTCTAGAAACAATAGACTCATATAGCAAGGTGGCAGGCTACAAAATTAACACACAAAAATCAATGGCCTTTCTATACACCAACAGTAATAAAGAAGAAATGGACATTAAGAAAACAACCCCATTCACAATAGTACCACACAAACTCAAATATCTTGGAATCAACTTGACTAAATATGTGAAGGACCTATACAAAGAAAACTATAAAACTCTGCTCCAAGAAATAAGAGAGGACACACGGAAATGGAAACACATACCCTGCTCATGGATTGGCAGGATTAACATAATCAAAATGTCAATACTCCCCAAGGCATTATACAGATTTAATGCCATCCCTCTAAAGATACCCATGACATTCTTCAAAGAAGTGGATCAGACACTTTTGAAATTCATTTGGAACAATAAACACCCTCGAATAGCTAAAGCAATCATTGGGAAAAAGAATATGGGAGGAATTACTTTTCCCAACTTTAAACTGTACTACAAAGCAACAGTTATCAAAACAGCATGGTATTGGAATAAGGATAGGTCCTCAGATCAGTGGAATAGGCTTGAATACTCAGAAAATGTTCCCCAGAGATACAACCATCTAATTTTTGATAAAGGAGCAGGAAATCCTAAATGGAGCAGGGAAAGCCTCTTCAACAAGTGGTGTTGGCACAATTGGATAGCCACTTGCAAAAAATTAAACTTAGACCCCCAGCTAACATCATGTACAAAGGTAAAATCCAAATGGATTAAAGACCTCGATATCAGCCCCAAAACCATAAGATATATAGAACAGCACATAGGCAAAACACTACAGGACATTACAGGCATCTTCAAGGAGGAAACTGCACTCTCCAAGCAAGTGAAAGCAGAGATTAACAGATGGGAATATATTAAGCTGAGAAGCTTCTGCACCTCAAAGGAAATAGTGCCCAGGATACAAGAGCCACCCACTGAGTGGGAGAAACTATTCACCCAATACCCATCAGATAAGGGGCTAATCTCCAAAATATACAAGGCACTGACAGAACTTTACAAGAAAAAAACATCTAACCCCATCAAAAAATGGGGAGAAGAAATGAACAGACACTTTGACAAAGAAGAAATACGCATGGCCAAAAGACACATGAAAAAATGTTCCACATCACTAATCATCAGGGAGATGCAAATCAAAACAACGATGAGATACCACCTCACACCCCAGAGAATGGCACACATCACAAAGAATGAGAATAAACAGTGTTGGCGGGGATGTGGAGAGAAAGGAACTCTTATCCACTGCTGGTGGGAATGCTGTCTAGTTCAACCTTTATGGAAAGCGATATGGAGATTCCTCCAAAAACTGGAAATCGAGCTCCCATACGATCCAGCTATACCACTCCTAGGAATATACCCTAGGAACACAAAAATACAATACAAAAACCCCTTCCTTACACCTATATTCATTGCAGCTCTATTTACCATAGCAAGACTCTGGAAACAACCAAGATGCCCTTCAACAGATGAATGGCTAAAGAAACTGTGGTACATATACACAATGGAATATTATGCAGCTGTCAGGAGAGATGAAGTCATGAAATTTTCCTATACATGGATGTACATGGAATCTATTATGCTGAGTGAAATAAGTCAGAGAGAGAGAGAAAAACGCAGAATGGTCTCACTCATCTATGGGTTTTAAGAAAAATGAAAGACACCCTTGTAATAATAATTTTCAGACACAAAAGAGAAAAGAGCTGGAAGTTCCAGCTCACCTCAGGAAGCTCACCACAAAGAGTGATGAGTTTAGTTAGAGAAATAACTACATTTTGAACTGTCCTAATATTGAGAATGTATGAGGGAAATGTAGAGCCTGTTTAGGGTACAGGCGGGGGTTGGGTGGGGAGGAGGGTGATTTGGGACTTGGGTGATGGGAATGTTGCACTGGTGATGGGTGGTGTTCCTTTTATGACTGAAACCCAAACACAATCATGTATGTAATCAAGGTGTTTAAATAAAAAAAAAATTAAAAAAAAAAAAAAAAAAAAGAAAAATTGCACATTTGTTTTTGCAAGCTTACCGAAATTTGCAAAGACCAAACTATGAGTTCGGTTTTCTGGAACTACCACATTGTCTTTCTAAAAGTTGTCATACTCTGATGTATTATAGCTAGAACTTTTACTGACCATTTGGAAACTCACACTAAGCTCTCAAAATGCACAAATTATTTTCTTTGGAGCCCAACTAGAGAAGCTGAAAGCAGAGACTTGAGGTACAACTCAAAAAATTCTGAAATGCATTTTTACATAAGAGTTCCATAGAAGTTGCTAGCAATCCTATGAGTGTACACAGCTCCTATCTGTTTTTTCTGTCCAAGTTTCAGGCTCCAAAGGACAAAAATCTCTTAACTCCCTTAAGACAGTACTAGATGTACTGCCACACCGAACTTGATAAGGAACTATATATATATATATATATATATATATTCCCCGTTTGCTTTGTGATTATGATTTTCTCCTTCCTGGAAAAAATCCAGATGGCAATTTTTAAAGTTTTTTTAATTAAAAATAAAAATTTAAATGAATCACCATAAGATACAGTTCCAAATTTGTTCATGATTGAGTTTCAGTTCTACAATATCCAGTATCCATCCTTTCACCAGTGCAAATTTCTCACTACCAATGTTTGAGTTTTCCTCCTGCCAACCCCTGCCCCTCTTACCTCTTTGGCAGACATGTTCCTCTCTCTCCATTTTAGGCACTGTGTTTTATAATACTGTTATTGAACAGGTATCATAATTTTACGGGAGCATATGACTTTAGCTCCTTGCAGCACCCAGATCTTGTCCAGAGTGATCATTTCCATCTACTATTATAATAGTGGTCCTGTCTCTGCTCTAACTACACTCCCCTGATCTCTGTGGCAAGCTATGTACCATGAACCAGCCTTCCTGGTCCCATTCTCTGTTGTCTTTTGGTTCTATTACCGTATTTTCTTTTTTTAATATCCCATAAATGAGTGTGATTAGTATATGTCTATCCCTCTCCCTCTGGCTCATTTCATTTAGCATAATACTCTACATCTTCATCAATATATAGACAAATTTGAAGAGACTGGAAAGAGGAGAAAGGAGAGATAAGAATATAGTTAATGTAATAACATAGCAAAAGAATCTGAGGAATAAAAATATAGAGTGAGAAAACTTTTTACTTGTTGAGTAAATTTTATAAAGGGTTTTATTTTTCACTTAGCATGCCCATCTATCTCTCATCAAGTTTCTGTATGTCTCTAATGGAAGAGATGAAAATTATTCATGATTTTCCTGCCTAGTCTAATATTTGTTACTCATATAACTGATTTACCACAGATATATGTATGTATGTATATATGTATGTTTACACACATTATCCTCTGGCCATGATGCTGAAGTCAAATTCTGTAGGGAAGACAGGACTCTGACCTGTGTTACTAATGCTTCAATTTTTTTGCTCTTGAAAACCTAAGCAATTTGGTTTTCTGGACCTAAGATTTGACATGTCAAGAGCCAGAAGTGTGTATGGGGAATTGAGAAATGCAAGCCATCATAAGCTAAGTTTCATGTTCAAACAACTAGCCCATTCTCCCTCATTTGTATCAGATATTTTAGCTTTTGTTTGCATCGTGGTAGGGAATCATACCTTATCTTTAATACCTTCTTTCCCTTCTTTCCCAAGGATCATCAGTGGAATCAACAGCTTTGAGAGTTAGGGCAATAAAGTGGGTTGGGATGGGAATTCTGTTGCTGTCACTATTAGTAAGCTGTGCCTTTCTTCAGAGTTAAGCCTAATGCATCCAGTTCTTTCAAGGCTACTGCTGTGTGTCTTATTAGTTGTACAACTACTCTGTGCTTTTCAGGATTAGAAATTAAGTAAAATATAGAGGCATTTGCTTTTTCTAATTTTATCACTTATGAGCCCTCCATTCCTGACAATTGTGTTCTTTTGTGGCCCCTAAGTGCACCTGGGATATTAATTCCTACCTCATCACCTGTGTCTTTGTAGTTCTTCATATGCAATGGTCCTTTTCCTACTAGCTCATTTGTACTGATCCCTTTTGAAAGCTCCATCTGCTTCCTGTTCTTAAGTACACTGATGGCTTCATGCTAATGAGGTTTGAGATTATAGATGGACAGGCCTTAGAGAACAAAGCTCCATACATGGACTTTTCTGGTGTCTATCACATAACCTGTTATTATATACTTTACACACAGAATTTTTGATAAGTTTTCTTTGAGGAAAGCATTACAAACCTTAAGGTATTTTCCTTTAATAATTTGGGCTCACTTGCTGTCTTGTATTATGTATTAACTTATTTGATCTTACTGATATCTAATTGCATCATGCATTTTATATTTATTTTTACTATCTCAGAGCCCAGCCTCAGACTGCACATAGTAAGATTAAAAAATAGTTGGATATGGAGCCAGGGATATAGTATAATGGGTAGGGTGCTTGTGATGGCTGCATGTAGTTCACTCAGATTTGAGCCCTAGCACCCTTTATGGTCCCCTGAGCACCCTAATCACAGAGCCATGATTAAGCCATGAACACCTTGAAGTATAGCCCCCAAACAAAAAGGACCTGATAGTACAGAAGATAAACTACTTGATTTTACATGCCTATTCAGGATCAACCCTTGGCACAACAGATGATCCCCCAGGCAGGGTTTTATAGTTTACTTTGTATATGTCCTTCACATCTTTAGTCAAGTTAACTTCAAGATATTTGAGTTTGTGTGACACTAATGTGAATGAGGTTGTTTTCTTAATGTCCATTTCTTCCCTATCATTATTGGTGTATAAAAAGGACATTGATATCTGTGTGTAAATTTTGTAACCTGCCACATTGCTATATGAATCTATTGTTTCTAGGAGCTTTTTGGTAGAGTCTTTAGGGTTTTCTAAGTAGATTATCATGTCATCTGCAAACAGTGAGAGCTTGACTTCTTCCTTTCCTATCTGGATTTCCTTGATATCTTTTTCTTCCCTAATTGCTATAGCAAGTACTTCCAGTACAATGTTGAATAGGAATGGTGAATGAAGACAGCCTTGAATTGTACCAGAATTTAAAGGGAAAGCTCTTAGTTTTTCTTTATTGACAACAATAATTGCCATTGGCTTGTGGTAAATAGCCTTCACTCTTTTGAGAAAGGTCCCTTTCATTACAATCTTGCTGAGAGTTTTTTTTTTATCAAGAATGGGTGTTGGAACTTATCAAAATGTTTTCTCTTTGTCTATTGATATTATCATGTGATTTTCTTTTTCTTGTTGATGTTGTGTATGATGTTGATAGATTTACGGATGTTAAACCATCCTTGCATTCCTGAGATGAAACCTACTTGATCATAGTGAATGATCTTCTTGATGAGGCATTGGATCCTATTTGACAGGATTTTGTTGAGAATCTTTGCATCTATGTTCATCAGGGATATTGGTCTATAATTTTCATTTTTAGCAGCATCTCTGTATGGTTTTGGTATCAAGTAAATATTGGCTTCATAAAAGCTATTTGGAAGTGTTCCTGTTTTTCCGATTTCATGAAAGAGCCTAGCTAGGATTGGTAGTATTTTCTCTTGAAAGGTTTGAAAGAATTCATTAGTAAATCCATCTGAGCCTGGGCTTTTGTTTTTGAGCAGACATTTGGTTACCATTTTAATGTCCTCAATAGAGATGGGGGTGTTCAGATATTCTATATTCTCCTTATTCAACAGTGGAAGGTTATAAAAGTACAATAATTTATCATTTTCTTCCAGATTCTCCTGTGTAGTGGCAGAGAGTTTCTCAAAGTAGTCTCTGATTACCCTTTGAATCTCTACAATATTTGTAGTGATCTACCCCTTTTCATTTCTCATATGGGTTATCAAGTATCTCTCTCTTTCTTTGTGAGTTTTGCCAATGGTCTATCAATCTTGTCTATTTTTGTTTTTGTTTTTTTTTTTTTTTTCAAAAAACCAACTTTTACTTTCATTGATCTTTTCGATTGTTTTCTGGGTTTCCACTTCATTGATTTCTGCTCTCAGCTTTGTTATTTCCTTCTGTCTCCCTATTTTTGGTTCCTTTTGTTGATCATTTTCTAATTTTATAAGCTGTGTCATTAGGCTGTTCAGGTATGCCCCTTCTTCCTTCCTGATGTGTGTTTTCAAAGCTATAAATTTTCCTCTCACGACCACTTTTGCTGTCCCATAAATTCTGATAGTTTGTGTCTTCATTATGATTTGTTTCTAGGAAAGTTTTGATTTCCTCGTTGATTTCATCTCAGACCCACTGGTTGTTCAGTAGCAGGCTGTTTAATTTCCAGTTGTTAAAGCATTTCTTCTGTGTCCCTTTGTAGTTCACATCTAATTTCAAAGCCTTGTGGTCAGCGAAGGTAGCCTGCAAAATTTCTATCCTCTTGATTTTATGGAGGTATGTTTTATGTGCCAGCATGTGGTCTATCCTGGAGAATGATCCATGTACATTATAGAAGAATGTATATACAGGTTTCTGAGGATGGAGTTTCCTATATATATCTACTAGGCCTCTTTCTTCCATTTCTCTTTTCAGGGCTATTATATTTTTGTAGGGTTTAAGTCTGGTTGACCTATCAAATATTACAGGTCCTTGTTGAGGTCTCCCACAGTTATTTTGTTATTATTAATGTCTTCTTTCAATTTTGTCAATAATTGTATTATATAAGTTGCTGGTCCCACGTTGTGTGCACATATGTTTAGTAGTGTGATTTCTTCCTGTTGCACATGTCCCTTGATTAGTACAAAGTGTCTATCTTTGTCCCTTACAACTTTTCTGAGTCTAAAGTTGGTGTCATCTGATATTAATATGGCCACTCCAGCGGGTGTTGGTTGCATGGATGATTTTCCTCCAGCCTTTGATTTTGAGTCTATGTTTGTACTGACTATTCAGATGTGTTTCTTGTAGGCAGCAGAAGGTTGGGTTCATTTTTTTTGATCCATTTCTCCACTCTGTCTCTTAATTGGTGCATTTAGTCCATTGACATTGAGGGAAATGATTGTCATAGGATTTAATGTCATCTTTGTGTATAAGTTTTGTGTGTTTGTTGGTCTGTCTTGTCTTAAAGTATATCTTTCAGGTTTTTTTGTTTGTTTGTTTTTGTTTTTTTTTTGTCAGGACACACCTATTTGATGCTCAGGGGTTACTCCTGGCTAAATGCTGAGAAATTGCCCCTTGTTTGGGGGAACCATATGGGACACCGGGGGATCGAACCGCAGTCCTTCCTTGGCTAGCGCTTGCAAGGCAGACACCTTACCTCTAGCGCCATCTCGCCGGCCCCTCAGTTTTTCTTTTAAGGCTGGTTTTGCTTCTTTGAAGTTTCTGAGCTGTTGCTTATTTATGAAGCTATGTATCCTTCCTTCAAACCTGAACCTGAGTCGGGCTATGTGCAGTATTCTAGGTGAGGCATCCATTTCATTCAATCTTGTCACAATATCCTACCACTGTCTTCTGGCTTTGAGAGTTTCTTGTGATATGTCTGCTGAAAGTCTTATGGATGCTCCTTTGAATGTAATTTCCCTTTTTGATCTTGCTACATTCAGTATTCTATCTCTATGTGGGATTTGTCATTGTAACTAGAATGTGTCTTCAGGTGTTTTTCTTCAGGTCTCTGTTATCTGGTACTCTTCGTGCATGCAAGATTTGATTGCATGCCTTTTTTTTTTTTAGCTCTGGGAGTTTCTCTGTGATGATGTCTTTACTTGTTGATTCTTCCTGAAGATCTCCTTCCGGGGCCTCTCTGACTCCAATGATTCTTATGTTGTTTCTGTTGAGTTTATCAAAGACTTCTATTTTCCTCTGTTCACATTCCTTGAGTACTTTTTCTTTTGTCTGATCGTTTGCCTTGTTACTTTTCCAGTCTCTTCTGCTGCATGGAATTGTTCTGGTTTTCATCTTCCAGTTCACTATTTTGTCCTCAGCTGCTGTTACCCTGTTGGAAAGGCTTTCCATTGAGTTTTTCAGTTCAGCTACCATGTATTTCAGATCTGTTATTTCAGTTTGGAGTTTTCTGATTTCTGTCTTTGTGTTCTTTTCAGCTAGAGCTATGTTTTCTTTGATTTCTATGAGGATCTCCCATATTTCTATTCTAAACTCTATATGAGAGATTAATCAGATGGTTGGTATTTTGGGGTCATCGCAGCTATCATCTTCTTTCTCTGTGCATGGTGTTTGCCTGCGAGGTTTCCCCTTTGTCATGCTTGTAGTGTGATTTTTTTCCTGCATGTTATGGTGGGGTTTATTAGTTAGAAAGAGAGTGCAGCTGCAAAGTGAAGCAGAGTGTCTGTGCTCTTCTGGAGCTTCTAGGAGGCAGTTTTGCTGGGCCCTTTCTGGTTCTCTCAGGAGAGAGAAAAGAAACACTCAAAGCCTACAGGTCTCCTTGGTCTCTCATAGTCACCAATCTCTTTCAGGAATTCTGTTCTTGATTTGAGCTCAAGCCTATGACGCACTCAGTAATTATGTCAGCGACTGGACTCACCCTGATCAGGCATGTCCGGGGTGTAGCAGGACAGCCCCTGAAGAGGTTGACTGATGGAGGGATGGAGAATGAGGCCCTTTTCTTCCAGCTCGGAGCACGTGTCTGCCACCCTGTCTAGCCCACGGTTCTGAGGTGAAACGGCGGGTAAACAGCTCGCAGACAATCAGGCTCGTGGAAATATTTGCTTTATTCGGATGGACAAAACTGAAGTCCAAAGACTCCGATTCAGTTCCATCCAGCAAAAGCCTCTCGCCTTCCACAGACCCTTGCTCTTATAGTCCAGAGTCAGGTCCCACCCAATGGTGGGATCAGATACCAACCAATGGTGGAAGCAGAATCAGGTCCTACCCTAGGGTGGGGGCAGAATGCCAGGTCACACCCTAGGGTAGGGCACAATCACCTAATCAGATTAGGGTGAGCAACATAGTAATCCCCCAAAATATTTACATACACAACAATTCCCCCTTTTGTTTTTAGTAAACAAACAATATTGTCTACAATTATTAAAAGAAAAATTAGTCAATAATAAAAGAGCGGCTGTTTGCATAAGCGCATCACAGGAAAATGTAAAGAAAAACTTCTAACCTAAGCACAGGGTGTCTAAAACCAGAAACATGTATCAAGGAATCAACTACAAGCTCCTGAGAAGATAAATCTAAGACGTACATAGATCTTTCGAAGAGACACCAGAAAGGTTGTGTAGCAGGCAAGAAGAAGCACCTTTTCTTTATTTGTTGTTGTTGTAGGTGGTGGTGGTGGTCGTTTTTGGGTCACACCTGGCAGTGCTCAGGAGTTACTCCTGACTCCACGTTCAGAAATCGCTCCTGGCAGATACCGGCATTTGAACCAATGACCTTCTTCATGAAAGGCCAACGCCTCGCCTCCATGCTATCTCTCCAGCTCCATTTTTATTCAAGTTCAGGTAGACCAGAAAGCCCATCTTTGAGGGCATTGAACTAGGCCTTTATTTCGGAGGAAGTGGCACATACACCCTCTGCACAGTGGGGAGCCACTGCAATGATGATCAATAGGTATCTGAACTTAGTCCAAGTTCTTAATCCGGTCTGAAGTCCATAAGATGTCTGAAATTGATGTCGACTATTTATAGATGGGAGCTTAAGTCACAAACCAAAACAAAGTGTTTAAGGCAGAGACCCTCCCTGTGTAAATAAACAACTTGAGGGCCCATCCAAAATGGATGGAACCTTCTATAAACCTAGTATTTTGCCTATGATGCGCCCACGCAAAAAACCCTGAGAACAGACAAAAATATCATTTGGGAAATTATAGACAATAATATATAACTCACAAACCTAAAGTCAAGAAAGCAAAACCTTAATGTAATACAACATCGATTCCTAATATTAAAAACTAAAATAGAAAAACATTAATTACGATAGTCAAAAGAAGCGTAGTACCAAACATAACTTCAAAGGATTACAGTTATAGGAAAAACAACAGATGTAATTTCTACAGAGTTCAATACCAATGTGTAAATATGAGGGGTCTGGAACTCCAAAAAGACCGGCAGAAGACACTTGATGGGTCTGGAAAAGCCGGTTGAAGCCTTGTACAGGAGATAACATCAAGCTGAATGAAGAAGGAAGGCCAGTACAGTCATCCATGTGTTGGGGCATCCCCAAGCGTTACATCATTACATCATAAGTTGGTTGGGCTTCTGTATTTCCTTTGGGATCGGTGCAATCTTGGGGTAGCCATTGTAGAAACGGTCAACAATAGCATTTTGTATGTGGATGGAAAACCAGAAATTCAGATAGCACAGTTTAACTGGGATCCAGAGACTGTGGGTCTTGTCCATGGATCTTTTCTCTGGTGTTACATTGTGACACAAATCCCAGGTGGCTTCATTTCCAACAAGTTTGCAGCATATATGGTGTAAAACTCCAACAGTCATGGATTTCTTCTTCCCGCCGAGATCAGGAAGCTTGTAGTTGTGGGTGAAGGAGATGGGTTGCACATGTGAAATCCTGAAAATTAAAATGTTAAGGACTAGGAAAAGAGAAGGAAGGATAAGGAAGACTAATTTGGGGAAGATAAAGTTAGGAAAAAGGAAACTATATACAAAATATGCAGAACAGACAGACACTAAACAAGACATACATACACAGACTTCACAAAAAATATGGCCATAACACTCACTCATACTAAAAAATATTTGTTGGAAAGGATCCAAAATAGAGCAAAAGAAAAGAGAATTCAGCTGAATCAATTAAAAGCTCCTTAAAATGTAATAGCCGGCAATTGTTTAGATAAATCATTTCAAATTCACAAAAAAAAATTTTTTTTATGGTTTTGCCTAGCAGATCTGAAAGAGAATTTCATTTGTAATACAAACATGGACAACTCTACTATACGTGTATATCAGTATATATACAAAGTTATTGTATAACAGTAACTTTATGATAATCAATCATAGGCAAGAAGCACTGTGAAGAAAGTCCACCTAAAATTATCATTATGTAAGCGTCTTAAAACCTAAATTGAGGGAAATAAAGCAATGATGTTAAAATAAAAAGAGTGAAAGTCGTTAAATGAGTATACCTAGAAAGAAAAACAACATTAATATGATGAGAAATTTCTCTTTCAGGTGAACCTTGACTAAATTAATTTGTAAAATTTCATGATTAACTGAGACCTAGAGCAATAATGAAATTAAGACATAATTCCATCCTACAAGGAAACACATTGGGGATTCATGATTTTCAATCTATATTCATTGATCATGCCTGTGGAAAGAATCCTAGAGCATTAATAGCAACTGATAAGGAAGTAAAATGATTATCTGGTGTTCATTGTAGATCTCTAAGAAGTATAAAACAGGATGTATGCTGCTGTGGATTTCACCAATGTATTAGGGACTTTTTTGATCTTCTTGTCATCAAAATTGATCCAGTGTTGTTTTGCAGCAATTTTACAGTATGAAGTACAGTGTCCATAGTGAACTTTACCATAATGGTTTGACACCGATGATAAGTTGTATTTCTTAATCTTGCTTTTATTCTCTGAAGTGAATTCCTCTAAATTGAGGTCTTCTAAAGGAAAATCTACATAAGTATGCAATTTTTTTATTTGTTTGCCATCAAAAGCAAAACGTTTCAAGTGTATTATAAGTACTGGTGGCAGTTTCCATAAGTACGTTTTCTTTGAAAAATCCCTTCTATTTTTGCAACTGTTGCACAGAACTTTGTTGTCATTTCTTAATTCTTCTTCTTTAAAAAATTCAGAGAGGCATTCCTGTAATGTACATTTATCTGTAGATGTAACAGCCAAAGACAAATGAACAAATGTCTCATAAACCTCAGACTTTTGGTGGCAAGTGAGACACTGGAGTATAGATTTGAATTGTCCTTGAAAGAGATCATAAATAATAGATTTATGAGCCTTTTGGTGTTCTGGACTAAATTGTTCATAATTTTCATTTCCCATGAGATGTGTAGTTTTGTCTGTCATTAGATTTACAGTAAGCAAGTCCTGATGTAATCCCTCTATTAGGAACATCAGTAGTTCATGAGGATCCTGCTTATTGTGTCCAGCAAACTGGTCATTAAGTAAACCAATTGTTACTTTGAAGCTTTCAGGGTTAATATATCTATGAAATCCATTTCCCATGGTTTTGATGAGCCGACCAAATTCTTCGGCTAATTTACCTTCATGCCCCATCGGATTTTTCTTGTTAATATCCTTTTTATAATGATCTTTATAAAAATACTGAGTTAAGTCTGAAATATTATACAAGCATTGCAATATTGAGTTCATGTAGCAAGAGTTTCCTATATTTTGGAGCCCAGTTAAGACAGGTTCCTGTCTTTCCTTTTGCATCTCGGAGTGTAAGGGTTTATCACTACCATCAGTCTCACTCATTGTATGGTGTGTGACAGCTAAATCGTTCCCTGCCCCAGAGACCTTAGTAATATTACTGCTGTTAGTGTCTGAAGTATTCTGTTTTTTCTCTGAAGGGGAGTTTGTAGTCTGAACCTGATCATTTGTGCTAGCCCGATTTCTAACAAGACGTAATGGAACCCAAAATTTTTTGGGAGGGTCATCATTTATAGAAACATAGGCATAACCCCTTCCTCTTAGGAGAAGATAGCCAGCTATCCATTTTTCATCCTCCTTAATCCAAATAGGTTTATGGGTTGTTTCTTGTCTCTGAATATCTTCTTTAAAATGTCTTTCCGCTGCAGTGTAGCTTTCCCCTTGGGGTAAGTTAAAGTAATTTAGTGTGATAAGAGTCAAAGACAGCAAATCCGTTGGTGGTAAACCTCTTTTTCTATTTTTTTGCAATTGAGTTTTTAAGGTTCTGTGAGTCCTTTCTACAATGGCCTGTCCCCTACAATTGTAAGGAATTCCTCTGAGATGTCTTATCTGCCATTCCTTACAAAAAAATTCAAAAGTTTTGCTAACATAGGCTGGCCCATTATCAGTTTTCATAGAATATGGAATACCCATCACAGAAAAACATTGTAAAAGAAAACTAAAAGCAGCCTTAGATTTTTGAGAAGACATGGGAATTGCCCACATAAACCGAGAATAAGTGTCCACCACAACATGAAGATAAGGTTTCCTTGGAAATAAATCTGTTTGAGTTATATCCATTTGCCAAAGTTCGTTAGACTGTAAGCCTCTTGGGTTTGCTCCTGCTATGTGAGTCTTTTTTGTTAACGGTGCACATACGTTGCAGTTTTCTACGATTTCTCTAGCTTGCCTCCATGGAATTTGGTAATTCACATGTAAACGACGAGCATTTGTGTGTAGGGCTGAATGTTCCTCTATAGGTGATTTAAATATAGGCATTGCTAGCAAGTCAGCAGTTTTATTTCCTTGAGCCATAGGTCCTGGAAGACCTGAGTGGGCTCTAATATGTGTGATGAAGATGGGCTCAGTTCGTTTTTGAAGAAGCTGCTGTAATTGTTTAAGTAAGTCCTGTATGATCGGGTTATTAGCATTAAGGGATGCAGTGGCTATCACATGACATAAATTTACCACATACAAAGAATCAGAAACTATATTCATGGCTTCAGATACATTTTCTAATAGGTAAATTAACGTTGCTAATTCAACTTTCTGTGCAGATTTATATTTGGTATCTATGGTCATATTAATGTTGTCTCCAGTTATTCCTCCTTTTCCATTTTGGGATCCATCAATGTAAAAAACCTTGGCATTGGGAATAGGGGAATCCCGAACAATTGAAGAAATAACAAACTGAGTTTTCTTTAAAAAGTCCCAAATTTTTCCTGCTGGATAATGGGAGGATATTTCTCCTGTGAAATCTGAGAGGGCCCTTTGTAGAGATTCATTAATTGGCAATATTGACTCAATTTCCTTTTTTGGTACTGGCAAAACTATTATATCTGGATCAAAACCTAGTAAAGATATAGATCTGAGTCTTGCCTTGATAATAATCTCTGAAATCAGTTGTAAGTAGGGGACAACTGAGCGAGGTTGTTTGTTATGTAAATACACCCATTCCAAAGGTCCTGACTGTTGCATCAAGGCCCCTGTGGGGGTTTCTATAGTAGGGAAGATTAACAGTAATACCTTTTCTCCTGGGATGAATCTTGAGAGAAACGATTTTTGTAATCTGCTCAAGAAGATGTCCAATTCATTTTTTGCAGCTGTTGTTAAATTTCTCGGGCTATCTAAAGCAGGATCACCCTCCAACGTTTTAAACAGATTAGATAACTCTGCATTTGGGATTCCTAGTGCAGGGCGGAGCCAATTTACGTCACCTAAAAGTCTCTGAAAATCATTAAGCGTTCTGAGGTTTTCTTTTTTGATAGAAAATTTTTGTGGACGTATAGACGTCCGGTCCAAAATAAAACCCAAATATTGATACGGTGGCATTATCTGTATTTTTTCTAAAGCTATTTTTAGTCCTGATGTTTGTAAACAGTCAGTAACATAAGAGTATAATTCCTGTAAATCTGTTTCGTTGTTCATTGTGAGCAAGATATCATCTGTATAATGAAATATCATGGCTTGAGGAAATTTTTCACGAGCAGGGCTCAAAACCTTATCTACAAAAAACTGACACATGGTTGGGGAATTCAGCATGCCTTGGGGGAGAACAGTCCATTGGAAACGTCTGCAGGGATGGGTATTATTGAGAGAAGGAACTGAGAATGCAAAACGTTTTTTATCATCTGGGTGGATAGGAATATGGTAGAAGCAGTCTTTCAGATCAATTATAATTAGTGGCCATTCCTTTGGAATAATTACAGGTGATGGTAAACCAGTCTGCAATTTGCCCATAGGTATCATGGATAAATTTATAGCTCTAAGATCCATCAAAAGTCTCCATTTACCGGATTTCTTTTTTATAGTGAATATAGGTGAATTCCATTGAGAAAAAGATGGTTCAATATGTCCTAAACTTAGCTGTTCCTCCACTAATTCTGTCAGCACCTTTAATTTATCAGTTTTAAGGGGCCACTGACCTGTCCAAATTGGTTCATCAGATTTCCATTTTATTTTTATTGGTGCTGGTGTTTTTACGGTAGTATCTATCATTCCATCAAAGGGTTTGCCTTCCAAGTGAAGTTTGATCATTGGGTGTTCATCTTTACATTTAGTAACCAGAGCCACGATTGGGTTTTGAGCAGCACCCGGATCTGTGCTTCCAAAACCTCCAATTCTAGTCTTATCTGAAGTCCCAAATTTGACATAAGGCACTATTACTATCTGGGCAATCGCTTCTCCTTTTTTAAAGGTCCATGTAACTGGTACAGTAATAACTACAATGATTTCTCCCATGGAATCTGAGTCAATGACACCAGTGATTACTGATATACCCTTTATGTTGAGGGAACTTCTGCCAAGAATCAAACCCATGGTATCTGGGGGTGGCGGGCCTACAATGCCAGTTTCTAACATGTAAGGGCATGCTCCTGGGTAAATTGTAATGTCCCCTGGGCATAATATGTCTAATCCGGCACTCCCTGAAGTAGAGTGGATTAATTCCCTTATCGTGATGAATTTTCTTGGGCTGGGCTTGGAAGGATTATTGTCTGTGAACTTTGCCCCTGATTTGGAAGGGCCTGGGGGGAGGCCCTGTGGGCGTTTCCCTGCATCTTGTATGTGTGTTCTTGGGGAGCTGAATTTATAAGGAGACGACAATTTCTTTTGATATGTCCCTGTTTTCCACAATGGTAGCAGGCGATTTGCCTCCTGGGGACTGTGTTGAAACCTCTACTTAGGTTATTATTAATGAGGTTTCTGGATCTGCAATCTTTCGCCCAGTGGCGACCCCTTTTGCATTTTGGGCAAAGACCTGGTTTCCGGAAAGTGTTCTGTCCCCGAGGGGAGTAAGACATTGTTCCCTTGGTAACTGGGAAGGTTTGTACTGAGTCTGAGTGGGGTGGGGGTTGGGGTTCCACATAGACATTCCGGCAGGCATAAAGGTAATCATTCAGATCTGACTTTTCATTTAATGTATTCAATACTAATCTACAAGCTGAATTTGCATTATGATAGGCCACAGATTTTACTAGGAAGTTTCTTATCTCCTCATCTTCCACCTGTAACTTCAGAGCATCTTTAATCTTACCTACAAACTCTGCAAATGACTCATAAGGGCCTTGGGTAATTTTTAAAAAGTTTCCTCTACCAATGCTGTTAGAATCATTTTTTCCCATGCTGACAATGCAATCTCCCTGATTAAATTTAAGATTTCCTTAGGTAAAGCTGCTTGTGTCTGAATATTTGCAAATTGATTTTCTGCCATCAATAATTCATACGATAGAGTAACACCTGCCACTTGCTTTTTCATACCATCCGGACTATATAATTTAGCTTTTACGCCTTCTGAATAGTACATTTCCCATTCGGTTCGCTGTTTAGACGACAGGCATATTTCAGCGATTCTTTTAAAATCATACAAAGTCCAAGATGAGTTATGACTCCAAAGTCTTAATAACTCCACACTGTATGGCGATTTTGGCCCATTTTCTTTACATGATCTTTTAAACCGATCTAATTCTTCCATCTGATAGGGTACATAGTTAGAAACATTTACCCCGTCTATAGGGGATAAGGCCTGATTAGCAAAATTACTCTGAATAGAGCTCTGAGACTGAGCATGTGGTTCATTTTTTGAATCTGCTCTGCTCTGCGATTCAATTTTGTGACTAGAAGGAGGCATACTTCGTGGAGTTAGCACTGGAGGTAGATCATTATCTGAGTCACTACTGTCAAGCAATTCACTAGAATCAGGCTTAACATTCTGAGTTGTTTTTCTTCCAGCAAAAATTTCTATATTGTTGATGGTGGGGCTGGATTCGTCAGCCTGCACCTTGGTCTGAGTTTTCGTCAGATAAATTTCCTTATTATCTATACTGGTTTTAGCCTCACCATTTCTACACTTTCTATTTCCTAAATAGAAATAACAGCAAATAACTATGCTCATAATAATAACGTTAGTCAACACAGAAATTCCACAAACTATGATGGCTAGAGACACTACACTTTTCATTTGAAATATAGACCACAACCATCCAACTGCAGTGATTGTCCTTAGATCAAAACCAATTAGTTTTAAACAAAATGGAATGATCCACTTGTATACTAGAGCACCAATGCGTAAGACTAAGGGTGGTAAAATCCACATGACTAACCACAGAAACCATTTGATGGTCAGCATAGGAAATTTCCAATGAAATATTTCACTTACAGTTCTGAGGGTCCAGGGTTCAGGTCCCTGTTCGGGCGCCATTATGTAGCAGGACAGCCCCTGAAGAGGTTGACTGATGGAGGGATGGAGAATGAGGCCCTTTTCTTCCAGCTCGGAGCACGTGTCTGCCACCCTGTCTAGCCCACGGTTCTGAGGTGAAACGGCGGGTAAACAGCTCGCAGACAATCAGGCTCGTGGAAATATTTGCTTTATTCGGATGGACAAAACTGAAGTCCAAAGACTCCGATTCAGTTCCATCCAGCAAAAGCCTCTCGCCTTCCACAGACCCTTGCTCTTATAGTCCAGAGTCAGGTCCCACCCAATGGTGGGATCAGATACCAACCAATGGTGGAAGCAGAATCAGGTCCTACCCTAGGGTGGGGGCAGAATGCCAGGTCACACCCTAGGGTAGGGCACAATCACCTAATCAGATTAGGGTGAGCAACATAGTAATCCCCCAAAATATTTACATACACAACACGGGGCACCTCAGTCTCTGCTTCCTTCAGGAAATCTGTGCTGGATTTGGGCTCAAAACTGTGGCGCCCTCAGTAATCTGTTTTTGTAATTTTCTTTCTATTGGTTTTTCACCTCTTTAAATAAGTTGACTTGAGGTAGGTGATTTTTTGTGGCACAGTTGTAAATGGGATTGTTTATAATGTATCTTTTTATTTTTCCGTGCTTGTTTATAGAAGAGCCATGGATTTTTGTGTGTTTATTTTGTAGCCTGCCAATTTACTGTACAAATATATCTTGTCTAGAAACTTTTTACTAGAGTCTGCATGATTTTCTAAATATAGTATCATGTCATCTGCAAACAGTGAGAGCTTGTCTAATTCATTTCCTTTCTGAATGCACTTGATATCTTTTTCTTGCCTAATTGTTGTGGCAAATACTTCCAGTACTATATTTAATGTAAGTGACAAGAGAGGGCAATCTTTTCTTGTGCCAGATATTAGAGAAAGGGTTTTTAATTTCTTGCCCCATGAGTTTAATATTTGCCATGAGCTTGTTGTAAATGTCCATGACTCTATTGAGAAAAGTTCTGCCAATTCCCATCTTGTTGAGAGATTTTTTTTATCATGAACAGGTTTTGGACCTTGTCAGATGATTTCTCTGCATCTATTGAAATTATTCTTTGATTTTTCATGTTTCTGTTGATATGATGAATTATAGTGATTGATTTGTATGTTACACCATCTTTGCATCTGTGGATTGAATCCTACTTGGTCATGGTGAATGACCTTCTTGATTAGCTGTTGGATTCTATTTGGCTAGTATTTTTTAATATAATTTTTATTTTGATCATAGTGGCTTACATATTGTTGACAATAACATTTTAGGTACATATTTACATAAAATCAGGGGGTATTCCCATCACCAGATTGTCCTCCCTACACCTCCGTTTTTGTCCTACCTCCTATATCCTCTTCCCTCACCCCCAGGGCGGCTAGAATATGTGGTCCCCTCTGTATCCATCCCACTACTTAGTAGTCTTGCACCTGTTTGGTCTTGATGCCTCCCTTATCTCCCCCTCTAACTGTAGGCACGACTAGCTAGTTCAAGTTGCATGGTTTTGCCTGAAAAAGAGAAGATAAATAAACTTGGGTAAAAGTCTAATACCCAAAAAATGGGTGGAATCCTTCTAGAGGCTCTCATCATCGATTTGGGAGATGAAGGAGAAAAAGAAGGTGAAACACTCCACCAGTACCAAAAAAAGTGTCAAATATCCAGTGAGGACTCCAGCTATATCGATAAGCACCACAAAAAACAAATGAAAAACAAAACAAACAAAAAACAAACAAAAACAAAAGAACAAACAAAAAACACGCCATGGTCTTGAAATAAGAAACATGGCACAGCACATAACGAAAGAAAAGAAAGGAAGAGAAAAAAATAAGTATAAATGGGGACAACAATTTCAATAATCACACCCAAACAGAGAAGTCGACCAAAATAGATAGGTAAATAAAAATAATAATAACAATAATAAATGAAGGTAATATATATATAAATAACCAAGGTTTTTTGCTTTTTGTATTTTTGTTTTTTCCCTCCTGCCCTGGCACAGTAAATATTGGGGTCATTCGAAAAGGAATTCACTTGGCCTAAGAAATATGGGGTTTCTCCGTCCTTGGAGTATACTGTCATGGGATCAGCTCTAGACTTTGCTCAGGATCATTTACTCTCCTGGTGGTGTTTTTTTTTTTTTTGGTGTGTGGAAGACTTCTGCTCTGTCCAGGGTGATACAATCAGAGCTCTGTGTTTAGAGGTCTCAGTATCTGCACAGATCCTGAGGTGGGACTTATGATGAAGTCAGTCTTTGTGGTTCTAGAGGTTCTGTTAACTCAGTGTCGTTTTAATCCATCTTCTGTGGTTGGTGATCTTGGTCTTTGCACTGAACCTAGGATGGCACCTAGGATAGCGTCTTTCTTTGTGCTTCCAGAAGCCCCATTCTGTTACAATTGTCTCTGCCAGATCTTTGGGACTGGGGATCATGATTATTGTGCAGGTCATAGTTCAAACCCTAAACTAGGGCTTTTTTATTGGTCCCAAGATGTATACAGTCTGGTCGTTGTTCTAGCAGCCAGTTATCTGTAAATCACGATCTTGGCTTTGGACCTACCAAAGGGTGCCAAGTCTTCTGGTCTTGTCTTGTCGTTAGCTGGTAAGTAGGCTAATCTACTCTAAGGTCAAGTTGTTCACATTTTCCTCGTTGTCAGGATATCATGTTAGAGCTGGCCCTTGTTGTTGACCCCGCAGTATTAAGGCTGTCCCAGATGGAGTTTGTTTCCTGCAGCTGTTGTGAAGAGCTGTGCCATTTCTATGTCTGGGATCCAGGGATCAAGGCTGGATGAATGGTATCTAATCATCTGAGGTCTAAGTTGATTCCACATGACATATTTTCAAGGTAGGAGATATCCCTGTATTGTAAACAACTATGAGTTCCTATCTCTAGTAGATAAGAGCTCTTTTTTTATATGTAAGATTTCCCCTTTATTTAGTGTGCCTTTGCAGGGGGAAGTGGTGCTACATTATATTGTCAGTGTATTTGGGGGTGGACAGAGGGGATCACAGAGACAGGTTACATACCCAAAAACGATAAAAAAAAAAAAGAAAAAAGAAAAAAAAAAGAAATAAAAATATATGTGCTCACAAATGTATATGTAGGACAAACATTTAAAAAATAAATAAATAAATTTAAGGAAAAAAAAGAAATAAAATGAGTTAGCGAAGTTTTTAAAGGACCAAAGTGGTGCAAAAGACTACCTTACATTTGGGGGAGAGCAGGTAAAGAGGTGGTGTATTACAGGTCTTATGCCTATGTTGAAAGTACAGTTTTTCCCATTGTCTTTTGGGTTTTTCTTGTGGTGTGTGGGTTCCCAGGCATCTTCCTATCACACCCCCTGACCTTCTTCAGATTAGTAAAAATTTGCGGCAGGGAGGACTTGGAAGAGTTCTTGCATTGGGGATACTTTTGGACCTAGGTCCGGTTTCAAGAAACAGTCCACGTTAGGGGGAGTTGGTAGGGAGGGCCTCGCAGCATGAGTCCGCAGGGGAGTTGGCTGTCTTTTCTTGCCGGGGACGAGGTGTGGGTTTGACTGGGTGTCCCTTCTCTTGGGTGCTGGGTACTGGTTCGTTGGGGTAGGAGGTCGATCTTGTTGCCTAATAGATTAAGGACTGAGGGTGAAGAGTTTTAATATAGTGGGAGGTCTGGATGGGATTGAGGGGTGGAGGGATAGTTGGATTTCCAGAGGGGGAAAGGCTAAGGTGTTTGGAAGGGGTAGGAAGGGAGAAAAGAGAAAAATACATTAGAAAGAAAGGGAGAAGAGAAAGGATAGAAAGTAAAGAAAAGAATAGAAAAGGAAAAAAATAAAAAAGAAGTGGTGAGAAGAAAGGAGAGAATAGCAAGGGAATGCTAGTTTGCTTGAATGTGTTCAATGAATAGAGCATGTAGTTTGAGTCTGTACGTCGCTGTTACTGCTTCGGTGGTCTGACTGGTCACGTGCTTCAATCCCTAAAAGAAAGTAAACCTAGAGATAAAGTGTATGTTAAAGAGTTTTCTCGGGGCCATCTCGTAGTGCAAACTAGGTATGGTATCTCGTGTGGTATCCCTAGCTGCCATCTTAGCTTGTCCGCCCTTTGTATCCAAGAACACCTGTGGACAGAAAAGCTGAGAGGTTATTTTAAATATAGTAAGATAGAGGCATTAATACGTAGTGTTATGGGATGTTTCCATTGGAGTCAGTGGTTTGCCGTGGTATTCTTTACCTGTGTTCCTGTATACGATCTCTACAGGATTATTGTGGGCCATTATTGTAGAAGGTTGATTACGTACCTGTTCTCTCTATGCTGCTGTTCTGGTGTTGCTGTTTTCTTTGTGGTATAATGTGTAGTCAAGAGTTTGCGTTGTTCCTTTTTCATGTATTTTGGGCACTGTTTCCAG
Source organism: Suncus etruscus (assembly GCF_024139225.1). Taxonomy (NCBI): domain Eukaryota; kingdom Metazoa; phylum Chordata; class Mammalia; order Eulipotyphla; family Soricidae; genus Suncus; species Suncus etruscus. The sequence continues at coordinate 48,471,428 of NC_064868.1, read as the reverse complement.
GTATATGTTGATTGTTCCAGTGTTTGGAGCTTCTACCCTGTTAGACCCTGTTATTTGATTGTTAAGTATTAGTTGTGATTGAGATGTATGTTCTATATGCTTCAGAATAGTGCTATCATTCTGTGTTTATCTTTTGTCTTCTGACTTACTTCGTTTAACATAACATGATCTAGGTCCATCCACGTTGCTGCAAAATCTGTGATTGTATCGTTTCTGACTGCCATGTAATATTCCATTGTGTATAGATACCACATCTTAATGATCCATTCATCTGTTGTTGGACATCGTGGTTGGTTCCAAGATTTGGCTATTATACTGAGTGCTGCGATAAGTAGTGGGGTGCACACGTATTTTGGAATGAATGTTCTTCCAACTTGGGGGTATATACCTAGGAGTGCAATTGCTGGGTCAAAAGGGAGCTCAATTCTGAGTTCTTTGAGCACTCTCCAGACTGTTCTCCATAGATGTTGGACTAGGGGGCATTCCCACCAGCAGTGGATGAGAGTTCCCTTCATACCGCATCCCCGCCAACAACGATTATTCTCAGTATTTTTGATGTGAGCCATCCTCACTGGTGTAAGGTGGTATCTCATTGTTGTCTTGATTTGGATCTCTCTGATGATGAGTGAAGGTGAGCATGTTTTCATGTGTTTGTTGGCCATCCTTCTTTCTTCCTCAGAGAAGTGTCTATTCATTTCTTCTCCCCATTTTTTATGGCTTTATTTGGTTTTGAGGGGCTCAGTTTTCTGAGTGATTTGTAAGTTCTAGATATCAGCCCTTTATCTGATATGTCTAGTGAAAAGATTTTTTTCCCATTCTGTTAACTGTCTTCTTGCATTAAGTAAGGTTTCTTTCGCCATGCAGAAGCTTTTTAGTTTGATGTAGTCCCATTTGTTTATGTTTGATGCTAAGGTTCTTGCCATTGGTGCTCCATTCTCGAAGACCTTTTTGATATATAGGTCTTCGAGTGTTCTCCCTATTTTATTCTCGATAAACTTTATAGATTCGGTTCTGATTTCAAGGTCTTTGATCCATTTTGAGTTGACTTTTGTATAAGGAGTGAGGTATGGGTCGATTTTCATTTTCGTACATGTGGTTTTCCAGTTGTACCAACACCATTTGTTGAATAGGCTTTCTTTGTTCCATTTCAGATTCTTGCCTCTTTTATCAAATATTAGTTGGCTGTATATCTGGGGGTTTATGTCTGGGAATTCTGTTCTGACCCACTGGTCTGAGGTCCTGTCTCTGTTCCAGTACCATGCTGTTTTGATTACTATGGCTTTATAGTATAGTTTCAAGTCAGGTAAAGATATTCCACCCTCGCCCTTGGGGAGTCCCTGATCCGCTCCAGGGCCCAATGGGGTGGACTGCTCTAGGTCACCTGAGAGTCCAGATGGCTGGCCCTATCTCCCCCGTCTATTCGGGTCGCTCAACTTGCCTTTCCAGGTGCCCACCCGGGGGAAGGGACTCACTCGAGCCTCTCTGGCCGGCGCGCGGGGGTCCCTGGGGGGGGAGCCGGCCCAGACGCCACACAAGGGAACAGAGACTCACCCAAGCCTCTCTGGCTGGTGCGCAGGGGTCCCTGGGGGGGGGAGCCAGTCCTGATGCCACGCAAGGAAACAGAGACTCACCCAAGCCTCTCTGGGTGGCGCATGGGGGTCCCTGGGGGGGGAGCCGGTCCTGACGCCGCACAAGGAAACAGAGACTCACCCAAGCCTCTCTGGGCGGCGCACGGGGGTCCCTGGGGGGGGGGGAGCCGGTCCTGACACCGTGCAAGGAAACAGAGACTCACCCAAGCCTCTCTGGGCGGCGCGCTGGCTAGTATTTTTTAAAGGATCTTTGAATCTTCATCAAGGATATTGCAACAGGCCTATTTTTAATTTTGGTTGTTAAAGTTTGGGTCCTTTTTTTCATTCTGACTTGGATATTTTGATATGTCCTTTCTTAACACAAGCAATGCAGTTGAGGCCTATTGGTATCTGTCCCCCATCCTTTCATATTTGTGTCACTCCTCCACTCAATTTCTTTCCTTCTACTCACTGTATTCTAGAGCGTAGAATGTTCTCAGCAACCTCCATTTAAACAATTGAATTTCTTCACACACTTATAGTAAGTACCACATAGAAGTAATATCATTTTGTATTTATCTTTCTTCTGCATTATTTCATTTAACATTATAGCTTCCAGTTCCACCCATTTGCAGAAAATTGTATTATTTCATCTTTCCTTGCAACTGTGTAGTACTCCATTATATATATGTACCTTATTTTTATGATATACTTGTTAATTGTTGTACTTCTAGGTTGATGTCAACTCAGCTATTTTGCTGAGTGCAAACATAGAACATAAAGAGTAATTCCTGTTTTATATATCAAAGAAAAGTTTTCATGCATAAAACTTTATGTGTAAGGGAAAATTTTTAGGGGAAGAGGGGAATAATCAATTTCAACTCAAGACAGTTTGTAAAATATTATATTGATTAACAAAAGCTTTCGGGTATCTTCTGTTAGGCATGTAAGAGAAGACCATGATTGTAATTAACTTTAGGAAGTATTGCATATTTAATAATTGCCCTGCTATTATATATAATCCATGTTTTTATATTCTTCCTTCACCACCAACAAAACAAGATTAATTTGATTCATATCCTTAGGAAGAAAAAAACCTTAAGATTATTCACATGGCTGTGATTCAGCTCTTGGCTGCTACCTCCTCCTCCTCCTCCTCCTCCTCCTCCCACTTCCTCCTCATCTTCATTTTCTCCCACCTTACCAAATCCCATAGTCATTCCCATCCAGTGATGTTGCTATCAGAAAACTGAGTCAGTTTGTTCTTTAAAATGGCTGAAGAAAGAAGATGACTAATAAAAACTTCTGTAAAAGAACTTTTCTGAGTGAATTATACTGCTCAGATCTAAAATGGAAGAATGACAAGCAAAGTTGCTGCTTATGTAACATGAAAAGTGTGGCACAAAGGCAAGCCCTAATAAAATAATAGATTCAGATTGACTTATGTAACCCTATACATAGTTTTTTTGTGTTTTGCGGAGGCATTTTGTATGAAAAATTCTAATATTGAGATTTTACAAATATCCTGCAAAGCTAATCCTCTGATGTCAAAGTAAGTTACTATGCTAAAGTCAGTCTAGCAGTAAACTAAAGATGCTTGATCATTGTAAATTTTAGATGATAAATTTATTTTGTCCTCTTTCAAATGACCTACCTACCTTCTAAGCCTAATTAATATTGTTTCCTTATATTGCCCCAAGCAGTTGATATTAAGGGTGGTCTCTCATTCTTAGTGAGTTAACTGTGGTAGCAAACATTTAGGCAGTGATTTCTGTTCCTTCATTGTAATTTTTCTTATTCATGTTCACCTGGTGAAATGATAAACTTAGTGAAGAAAGTGTCTTTCCCTATCCAATAGTTACAGCACTGTTACTGGAACCCATCTACCTTTCTGCACGCTTACAACTAATTTTGGTTTCTAGGATCCTGACAGCATTTGGATCATTTGGTATTTTAGAGATTGCTTAGAAAGGGAGATTAAATACTATGGGGCCAGAACGATAGTACAGTGTAGGGCATTTGCCTTGCATGCAGATGACCTAGGAAGGTCCTTGGTTCGATTGTCAGCATCCCATATGTCTCTGGATCCAGGAGTGATTCTGAGTGCCTAACCAGAAGTAATCCCTGAGCATCACTGGGTGTGACCCAAAAACAAAACAAAACAACAAAAAAAAAAAGGATAGGGAGAGTAAATTCTATACTGATGTTCCAGACCTAACTTAAGTTGAATCAGATTTCATAAGTTTTCAAATTGAGCTTCCATGTGGAAGTAAATAGAATCTAATCTCCTTCCAAATACTCCTTTGTAATTTTTACTAAATCCTTAATTATGCTGGCTTTACCCCTATTCTGTCACCATCTGTCTCAGAAATATTGCCTGGGTAAATACAAGTTGAAGAGTAGTTGCTCACAATCAAAAGGAAAAACACAGAACTTAATTTTTCTGTTCTCTAAGAGAGGTGCCAAATACCACATTTTGGAAATTCATATGTTTAAAGTTTACCTGCACCTCCGTGATGCCTGGGAGTTTCCCCTTTTTATCATTCTTCAAATATGCTATATTCTGGCTGGAAAATACTTGCTTTTATTACTGAAGGTTTTGAGGGAGGCTTGAACTTTATTTAGTTTTCAGATGAAAATTTATTGTTTTCTATTTTAAGAAAATAAATTTCTTAATGAAAGACAGCACAGAAGAGAATTCATGCTGAAGTTTCTTCTTGTACCCTGAACTACACCACCATGTATTTCCCTCAGGTTAACTGGTAGAGTTTCTTGATCTTAAAGAGAAAAGAATGAGTTGATCTTAGGTATCTCATTTGAGGCTCGAAACATTTTTATTGTGCCACTATATTGATGTCAATGGCCATTTTTTGCCCCAGACAGTGCTATATACTGGATTTCCCCCATCTTGGTTCCTTTACACTTTTATTTTATGGCTCATGAGTATTCATGTCTTGACCCATAGAAACTGGTACTGTCCCTATCTGGTCCTGCCTGATTCTACAAATGTAAACTCCATGAAATTTAGAAAGACCCAAACAGATGTCAGATGTAAATATAGATATATAAATTATATATATATTTTGGGAGAAAATGATAGATGGGGTGATTATTAGTATGATTCTATTTGTTAATAGAATTTTATTTTTTGTTATGTTATTTGAGAAATAACATGTTTATTGTCTGTCAAGCAGATACATAGAACTTGTATTTATTTCCCTTTGTTTGTGGGGAAAGAGGACACATGTGGTTTTTCTCATGTATTACACCTGTAGTACTTAAGTGAATATGGTATGCAAAGCAAATGCCTAACCTACTGTGATATCTCTAGCCCTTTAACTTTTAATTTAGGTACCGCAGCTAGAAATGCTAGGACTAGATTTCAACATCAGCAAGTCTGCCTTTAGGTTTTCAAAACAGTAGATTCCTTTAGATGCTGGTTTTCTTTATTTGATTTTTATTAATTTTTCAATAGTCTGTTTCCACTAAGAGTGATATAATTGTAGATTTTATGTTCTCTACATATGAATGTTTTCTTTAGGTCAATAAATTTTACTCAAAAACTCAGTGGCTAAATTAATGCACCCCTTTACTAGAAGCTTTAATAACTAAAGGAGAAATGTGTATACATAGTTTTAATAGAAAAGCTTCCAACATTTAATTCAAAAACATATGTTTAAATTTTTCTATGAATTTAATTTCCAAAATTAATTTTTGACTTAAAGTTAGTTGTGGGAGTTTATTCCAGTTGAGAGTCATTTTGTAAAGTAAATAGTCAAAGTCCAAATTAAGTTGTTTTTCACTGTTTCAGCATACATAAATGTTTGACTGTTCTTACCTACTAAAGTAAAAATAAGATATTGAACATATTTTGTACTATAATATTTTTGTATTAATAACAGAAGTAATGCCCTCTCTTGTCTGAGTAGTTGCTGGCTTTATTCAGGGTTAAATGAAATAGTCTGAAAATAGGTAACTAAGTGCTCAGAACAAACCTTTCACATTGTTTATACAGGCAGTTTCACTTTTACTACTTCACTCTTCTGACTTTGTAAAACTTACATATCATGTAATGCTCTCCTCTCTTGGTATTGTAAGTTTTATGGAAGAACAAGATTTTTAGGTATGTCAGTTGATATAATTAGAATTTTATAGGTGACATTTAATCATTTTAGATTTTTATTCTGTGGCCTTTAAAATATAAGGACTGCCTAGAGTCTGTATATTAGAGTATAAGGACTTCCTAGATTATGTGTATAAGAGAAGAAATGTAGTGTGTATGTGTTTGTGGGTGCCCCTGTGGGTGGGAATAACTCTAGTTAATTCTGGTTTATGTGTGAATTTCAGCAAATGTAAAGTGAAAGCTGCAATGTAATCCTCAAACCCCTGACCACTTCCTGAAGAACCTGCCATTTGTGTGTGTAGTGTGCCCTGTGCTGAAGAGTTGGAATTTTAACCTTGAGATAGAATCTTAAAGAACCCCTATGGAAAAATCCATGAATGACAAAACTCATTGACTGCTGTCTTGAGACTAATTTTAAAGTTTTCTTTTTGTTGATGTTTTATATTATTTGGTACTGGACCTGAGACTAGCCAAACTTTAAACATAAACTTATCATTTTCTCTTTTACATGCCCCAATTTTTGAAGCAATTTAGAATGTGCATTCAGATCCTGAAATATACACGTTACAAAGGGGAAAATGTGAGTTTGTCATATTAATTACATTCACCAGCCTAATAAAACTGAGTCACATCTAAATGGGCTGTACTTACAATACACTCCCATTCAAGCGAAAATGTGGCTGGCGGAGGCAGTTTGAGTCATACCTGGTTTGTTTGACATACGATTCCTCCCATAAATTTCAAGTGGCAAGCATCAGAGTGAGCAGGCTTGTTTCAGAGATAGATCTCTTGCAGCCTTGTTTGTTTAATAACAGGTTTTAGGTTTGCTGGTTGAAGCTGAGTTTGGACTTCTAAATCGTAGAGCAAAGGGAGAAACTTACAGTCTTGAACATAGAACATTTGTAAGTACCATTGGGGAATTACTGAGGATGTCAGAGAAATGACTGGCATGTTCAGAGTTTAACCTTTTCTAGGATATGAAATAAATTGGGAGTTTTACAATAGCTAAATGAAAGCTCATATATGTGTCAACAGTGTTCTCAATGCAAAGTCAAGAGATAACGAGAGAAAAACAGTGGAGAAGAGGGAGAGAGAGAGAGAGAGAGAGAGAGAGAGAGAGAGAGAGAGAGGGACAGAAAAGGGGATATGTGATTTTTGTACTTACCCTAAGAATTTGTCTTTTACAGTGTTTAATTTTGCAGGATTGATGTAAATGGTGTTGGAGAACCACATTTTAAGAAAGCTTTTTATTTAATAGCAAACTGGATTGGATTCAGTTTGTGATTTTTCTATTTGGGGGGCATAGAAGAGAGGTGGCACTGCATCTCCCTCATTCATTTTTCTACAGTAGCTTTGCTTATATTTCTCTAGAGCTTTTTAAAATACATTTTAACATAAAAATTGTCTAAGATACTGAAATGGGAGACTGTAGAGAGGTGGATTTATAGCTGAAGTTGGTTTGGGGTGATTTAAAAAATATACACATTTATATCAACATACACACTTGGCTTTCTGATCTGTAAGGGTTGGGTGTTCCTTGTACTAAAGTTGAAGTTATTATAGCCTTGGCATTTTCTGTTTCGGCTTAGGTGTTTTTCCCTTTTTTCCTGAATGAGTGTCCTTTGTGTAACCCCAGTAATTCAGAAATCCTATAGTTAAAGGGACTGCCCTATCATGTGACTTAGGTACTCGGTGCTGCTTGCGATTGGTCAGCAGCTAGTTGGTGGATATAAAAGGTCCCGTGTTAGAGGTCTGGCTAGCTTCTGTCTGAATATACTGTTTTAGCTGTATCAGTGGAGGAGTGGGGTGGGTGAGTGTTCAGTGATTCAGTCACAAGTTATAGATGACCAGTGATGGCTTCCTTGGGAGTCGTCAGCACATCACTGGATGAAACCCAAACTGGTTATGGCTTCTTTGATCAAACCCTGACTTCCTGAACTAATAATTGTCACTTTAATATAGCTTACTGATTAAACTTAGAAAAAATATACTCCAGGAACTTGTATGGACTTAACTCCCTCTCTCCCACGCCCAACTTCATTTTGCTACAGGAATAAAATGCAGATACTCTTTTTTAGAAAGCTTGTGTTAAAAAAAGTGTTTTATGTGATCTGGAAAAAAGACATTTTATAATCAAATGTATCAAGCTATGAAGAGGGAGTTTTTAGCAAACAGAAGCAGCAATGTTCTGTCACCCAGAAATACTACTGTATCCAGAATTGGTAAGTAAAAAGTGGCACTGCTGCCTAATGGGTATCATGTGGTGTGTGTGAGTTGTAAAATTGGCTCACATACTCCCCTGACAATTGTGTTGAATCAGTGAATACATAAAAGAGCATGGAATTCTGTAAAAAGATCAGTTCAGGAATCCAGCATAAAAACTGAAGAAGCTGGGTATTTAACAAAAATAAATCAAGTATATTATCATTTTAGCCAAATATATATAATAAAATGCCTTTTTTAGTGAAGGGGGAACAAAAGCAAAATGGGTTGTTTTGTAAAGTTACAACATTAGTTTCCCATGGGTGCTCATTTCCATTTACTCTGAATAATATTTGATATTTGAAGGGATGCTTTCAGAATTAGTCACTTTGCTCTTTTCTCGTTCCTTTTACCCAAGGATATCAAGTGTCTAATTAGAAATTTACAAAATGAAAAAAAAATTTCCTTAGTAATTTTTTTAGATTTCTAAAAATCACTGTATTTAAACACCATGGTTTATAAGGATTTTATGGTTTTTAATAGATACAAAGTAGTTCATGATTGATTTTAAATCATACAATGTATAACACCATTCACTAGTGCACATTTGCCACATCAGTGTTTCCTTTCTGCTCTTCCCCACTGTCCTCACTCCTGCTGATTCTGTAGCAGAGACAATGAAAATTTAGTAATGTATTTTTCTAGTGATTGTGGAAGGTAGAGTACTATGGTAACAAATTTTTATATTTGTTTCATAAATTTTAAGATTCTATTTATTTATATAAGAATAGCAAAAGGCGGGGTATTTTATATGGTCCATTAGATTTTGAGAGATTGTCATTAGCAGTTCTTCTTGGTGCATTTTTATCTTTCAGTCTTTTCACAAAACTTTGAATTCAATTTTTATCTCTTGAATCTGAGCTGACTGCATGCTTAAAATTTCCAGAAAAAATACAATAAATCTTTACATACCTTACTGATGAGATGCAAGGAAACTCAGTTTTATATTAGATAGGAATATATGGTTTCTTTATTTGATTTCTTAAGAATGATCATGCTGAACAAATTGAATAGACTCTTAAGAAAATTAAAATGGTGGGTGACTAACTGACTTTACCAGTATCATATTGGTGAGTAGAAGCAATCATGAGATATCTATTTACATGGAATTAAGTGAAATTTCATTAACTGCTGGAAATTGCATAGACCATTTTGATTTTGGGTAATATGTTATGTAATATTGATTTTAAATACCTCAAGCAAATTGAAAATTCAGACTGCATCTCTAACGTTTGGTTCCTGTTTTGTTACTTTTGAAATCTTAAAGCTTTTTCAAAAGAGAATAATGCTGGGGCCGGCGAAGTGGCGCTAGAGGTAAGGTGTCTGCCTTGCAAGCGCTAGCCAAGGAAGGACCGCGGTTCAATCCCCCAGCGTCCCATATGGTCCCCCCAAGCCAGGGGCAATTTCTGAGCGCTTAGCCAGGAGTAACCCCTGCGCATCAAACGGGTGTGGCCCGAAAAAACAAAATAAAAAAAAGAGAGAGTAATGCTTGGTAAAAGCAAGATGGCAATATAACAGTTCTCTTTAGTGGACTGGGGTGGGAAAGGGGTAAGGGTGAAAGTAAAGAAATCAAGAGGGATTTAAAAAAGAAATCAATCTAGTATGACCTATTAATTTTTTAATATGCTGTGAGAAACTTCCAGATCATTTTGTCTTGCTTAAAGATCTTAAGACTTCTATATAAGCTTTTATTTTAGAATAAATCCAGAAGCAAAGTACCTATCTATAAATAGCAATAAGTGAGAATTTGTATATGGTATTATAATATTATTACTATTTATATTCAATTATCAATATAAATAAAGGATATATTGGTCCCCCAGTAAACCTGTGAATATTACAAGTTATTTCTTTTTAGCTATGCATGGGAAATTACTCCTGATGGGCTCGAGGACTATATGGGATGCTGGGGATCAAACCTGGGTCAGCCACATGCAAGGCAAACACCCTACCCACTGTGCTATTGAGCCAGTTAGCAGGCTTACTTCTGGCTTTGTGTTTAGGGATCATTCCTTGTGGTTCTCTAAACAAAAACAAAAACTTGCCTTTTTTTTTCTTTTAATTTTATTTATATCTTCTAGATAGGAGCTTTCACCTTTTACATAGAACCTCAGGACTTGAATCATTTTGTTCTGCCTTATATTTCAATGTCTTCCTACAGATTGAGAAAAGAAAAAAAGGGAAATGGGACCAAGGGGCTAAGTGGTCTCAAGTGCTTTGAGTGAGGAAAGAAAGATCAGATCAAAAGACCCAAGCCAAAGTCAACAACAATATAATCAAGAGACCCAACTATAACAAGCTAACCACAAAATGGACCTGTTACACTAGTAGTCCAGCGGGCTAAGGGTGGAGGTATGGGATGCAAGCAGGAAACTATTGTGGAGGGAGTTCAACACTGGTGGTGGGAATGCCCTAATTCATTGTCACAATATGCCTGAAATACAACTTTGAAAGACTTATAATTCACAATGGTCTCAATAAAAAAATAAATAAATTGTGGTTGAGAATGAGGAAAAATGCTACTTATTATCCTGAAGCACATGTATTCATAGGTTTAGAACCTCAAAAACATTGTGATATTTACAGGTAATGTATATTTAATTTTCTGTATGCAGTGAGTCACAATTATTTTTCTGTAACTAATTAGAGGGTATATAATTTAATAATATAGCTAAATACTACCATGTTTAATGGAAAACAGCCCTTTTTATGTTTTGCTCATTAAGAAGCCATGTTTTAAATGACATAGATATGATGCAAGCAAGTTGAAACAGTAAGCACAATGAATTATATCTTTATGCTTTCATTTCTGTTTGTCATTCCCTGATCATTGATTTCTAAAATTACATGCATTATAAATAGTATATCCTGGAATTTCTTTCTGGTTTCATTGTTCACTCATAATTTTGTATAATCTGTTAAAAGATATTAACAGTATGCACATATCTGGTGTGTAAATCTTTCAACTTAAGGCTGGAATAATAAAATCAGTTCTCAGATAGAATTTGATATTTATATTCAGGAACAGAATACTTCAATTTGAGCCTGTTTCTTAATTTTTGATGTGGCATAGTTTTGCCAAATAAAACTTTTTAGCTATGTGTATATATATATATATATGTTTTTATATTGTGTTTAGAAAGGGGAGTTTGTTTTAATTGCTAGAAAAACAAGTGGCTTATTGGTAAAACCTAGATAATCTTCATAAAGTTGTTTCTATGACAACTGAGGGGTTAGGTTTTGAAATGTAGCATTGAATTCTTGGTGTGAAAATGTCATTCTGACTTTCCACTATTGTCTCATTTTTTATTTAAAATTTTATGTATTGAGTATAGTAATAGCAGATTCATTTCAGAAGAGCAAAATTTTGCTTTTTCATTCTTTTCCCCACATTTTATTATTTCTTGTCCTGATACTTAGAGGTAAATTTGTCTGTTATTTTATTATTTGTGCAAGAAGGTTAGCCATATCTTATTGTCCTCAGGGGCTACTTCAAGTTAAGAGTTCAGTAGTGGCCACAGCATTGCTCAGAAAATTTAATGATAGAAATTCAAACTAGGTTCAGGTACATGAAGGCAGGAATCTTAGGTCCTATGGTGTATCTCTAGCTCTGTTCATTGTTTTAAATAGATCTTTGGTATTACTTGAAAGTACAGTTTGGTGATCGATAATTAATTATTGTTTTTGAAAATATTTTAATATCTTTATTTAAGCACCATGATTACAAACATGATTATAGTTGGGTTTCATGCATAAAAAGAACACTCACTTCACCAACACTTCCACCACCAATGCCCCCGATCTCCCTCCTCCCCCACCCCCTGCCTGTATTTGAGACAGGCATTCTACTTATCTCACTCATTAATATTGTCATATTAGTTGTTAGTATAGTTATTTCTCTAAGTGTACTCACCACTCATTGTAGTGAGCCAATCCTTCCAGCCCTCATCTCTGGGCATTATTGCAAGAATGCCTTTTATTATTCTTAAAACTCATAGATGAGTGAGACTATTCTGTGGGTCTCTCTTTCCCTCTGACTTATTTCACTCAGCATGGCAGTTTCCATATCCAGACATGTATAGGAAAATTTCATGACTTCATCTCTCCTAATGGATGCATAATATTCCATTATGTATATGTACCACAGTTTATTATTATGTACCACAGTTTATTTCTTTTGCTTTTTGGGCCACACCCATTTACACTCAGCGGTTTCTCCTGGATATGCACTCAGAAATTGCTCCTGGCCCAGGGAACTATATGGGACACCAGGCATCGAACCACAGTCTGTCCTAAGTTAGTATGTGCAAGGAAAATGCCCAACCACTTGAGCCACTGCTCTAGCCCCTGTACCAGTTTCTTTAGCCATTCATCTTTAAAGAGCATCTTGGTTATTTACAAATTCTGGCTATTTTAAATAGCACTACAATGAATAAGGATGTGCAGAAGACATTTTGTATTGTGTTTTTATGTTCCTAGGGTATATACCTAGGAATGCTATAGGTGGATTATAAGGGAGCGCAATTTTCAATTTTATGGGGAATCTCCATATTGTTTTCCAAAAAGGCTGGACTATAGATAGTATTCCCACCAATAGTGAATTCGATTTTCTCTCTTTCCACATCCCAGCCAGCACTGATTTTTCTTGTTCTTTGCGATGTGTGCCAATCTCTGTGCCATGAAATGGTACCTCTTTGTTGTTTTGATTTGCATCTCTCTAATGATCAGTGATGTGGAGCATTTTTTCATGTACCTTTTGGTCATTTCTTCTTTGACAAATGTTTATTTCTTCTCCCCATTTTTTATGAAGTTAGATGTTTCTTTCTTGTTAAGTTCTGTCAGTACCTTGTATATCTTATATATTAGCCCCTTAACTAATGGGTATTTGGTAAATAGTTTTTCCCATTCTGTGGGTGGCTTGTGTATCCTAGACATTATTTCCATTGAGGTGCAGAAGCTACTCACCTCAATATAGTACCATCTGTATATCTCTGCTTCAACTTGTTTGGAGAGAGTGCTGTTTCTTTCTTGAGATGCCTTTAGTCTCAATGACATGGAGTGTTTTACCTTCGTGTTCTTCTATATACCTTATGGTTTCAAGTCTGATACCAAAGTCTTTAATCCATTTGTATTTGACTTTTGTGCATGTTAGATGGATATCTGAATTTGCTTTTTTGCATGTTTCTGACCAGTTCTACCAACGTCAATTGTTTGAAGCTTTCCTTGTTCCATTAGGCATTATAGCTCCTTTATCAAGGATTAATTGATTTATGTCTAGGGATCATTCTCTGAATAATCAAATCTATTCCACTGATCTGGGGTCTGTCTTTATGTCAATACCATGCTGTTTTAATGAGTATAGCTTTGTAATACAATTTAAAGTTGGGTAAAGTGATGCCTCCTTTCCCAAGGGTTGCTCTAGCTATTCTTGGGTGTTTATTGCTCCAAATTAATTTCAGGATTGTTTGTTTCACTGTTGTTAAGAATGCCATAGGTATACTTAGAGGGATTGTATTTATCTGTACAATGCTTTGGGGAGTATTGCCTTTTTAAAGATGTTAATCCTTGCAATCCATGAATAGGGGATCCATGTGTCTCCATTTCTTGTGTCCTCTTTTATTTCTTGAAGCAGGGACTTTTACTTTTCTATGTATAGGTCCTTCACCTCTTTAGTTAAGTTAACTTCAATTTATTTGAGTTTCTGTGACACTAATGTGAATAGGATTCTTTTTTAATGTTCATTTCTTCTCTATCATTATTGTTGTACAAGAGGGCCATTGATTTTTGCATGCTAATTTTGTACCCTGCCACTTTGCTATATGAATCTTTTGTTTCTAGAAGCTTTTTTGGTAGAGTCTTTAGGTTTTATTTAAAATATAATATCATGTCATCTGCAAATAGTGAGAGCTTGAAATCTTCCTTTTGTATCTTGATACCCATGATATCACATTCTTCCCTAATTGCTATGGCAAGAATTTCCAGCACTATGTTGAATAGGAGTGGTGAGAGAGGGCAGCCTTGTCTTGTATCAGATTTTGGAGGAAAGGCTTTATTTTATCTTCATTGAGAATAATGTTTTCTATTGGCTTGTGGTAGATGGCCTTGACTATATTGAGACAAGTTCCTTTCATTCCCATCTTAATGTGAGTTTTTGTTTGTGTTTTTGTTTTTCTTTTTGTTTTGTTTTGGGGTTACACTCTGCAGCGCTCAGGGGTTACTCCAATCTATGCTCAGAAATCGCTCCTGGCAGGGTCAGAGGACCATATGGGATGCCTGGATTTGAACAACCGCCTTTCTGCATGCAAGGCAAATGCCTTACCCCCATGCTATCTCTCCAGCCCCTTGATATGAGTTTTTATCAAGAATGGCTGTTGTACCTTATCTAATGCTTTATCACAATCTATTTATATGATCATATGGTTATTATTTTTTATTTTGCTGATATGTTGTATTATGTTGATTGATTTATGTATGCTATATCATCCTTGCATTTCTGGAATGAATCCTACATGGTCGTGGTGTATGACATTCTTGATGAGATGTTGGATCCTATTTGCCAATTTGCCAGAATTTTGTTGAGTAACTCTGCATTTGTGTTCAAAAGCATATTGTCTGTAGTTTTCTTTTTTGCAGCATCTCTATCTACTTTTGATATCAGATTGATGTTAGCTTCATACGAACTATATGGGAGTGTGTCTGATTGTTCAATTTCATTAAAGAACCTGAAAAGGATTAGTAGAAGTTCCTCTTGAAAGGTTTGAAAGAATTCATCTGGGCCTCGCATTTTTGTAATCGGGAAGACTTTTCTTACCATTTTAATTTCCTCAGTAGTGATGGGTCTGTTTAGATGTGCTATATCATCCTAATGTAACAGTGGAAGAATATTAAAGTATAAGAATTTATCCATTTCCTCCAGGTTCTCATCTGTCGTGCCATAGATTTTCTCAAACTAGTCTCTGATTACCCTTTGAATCTCTACAGTATGTGTAGTGATATCCCCATTTTATTTCTAATGTGGTTTATTAAATTTCTCTCTATCCCTTGCTTTGTGAGTTTTGCTAGTGGCTTAACAATCTTGTTTATTTTTCAAAGAACCAACTTTTGCTTTGGTAGATCTTTTAGATTTTTTAATTTCAACTTCATTGATTTCTTCTCTGTTTTATTATTTCCTTCTGACTACCTAATTTTTCTTCCCTTTGTTCATCATTTTCTAATTTTATAAGCTGCATCATTAAACTTTTTATAAAGGCCCCTTCTTCCTTTCTGTTTTGTGTTTACAAAGCTATAAATTTTTCTCTTAATACTGCTTTTGCTGTGTCCCATAATTCTGGTAATCTGTGTCTTTATTGCATTTTTGGCTTGTTTTGATTTCTTCTCTGAACCACTGGTTGTTCAGTAGTGAACTGTTTAATTTCCAGGCGTTAAATTTTTTTTCTGTGTCACCTTGTAGTTCACTTCTAATTTCAGTACCTTGTTATCTGAGAAGGTAGTCTGTAGAATTTATATCCTCTTGACTTTGTGGATATATGTTTTATAGGCCATCATGTGGTCTATTCTGGAGAATGACCCATGTGCTTTGGTGAAGAATGTGTATTTTTAGTTTTCTGGGTATGGCGTGCCCTGTAAATATATCTACTAGTCCACTTTCTTCCATTTCTCTTTTCAGAGCTAGTATATTCTTGTTGGGTTTCAACCTGATTGACATTTCAAGGGGTGACAGGGCAGTGTTGAGGTCTCCCACTATTATTGTCTTGCTATTAATACTTTCTTTCATATTTGTCAGCAATTTTATTAAATATTTTGGTGGTGCCTCATTAGGTGCATAAATTTTAGGAGTGTGATTTCTTCCTGATTTACATATTCTTTGATTAGTATGAAATGTCCTTTGTTCCTTGTAAGTTTTCTGAATCTAATATTTGTTTCATCTGATATTACTATGACCTATCCAGATTTTTAAGGGGGTTTTTTGCTTGGATGATTGTTGTATTAAATAATTAATGATTTGCTGGATGGCGATGGATGGAGGCCTTTGTCCTTAGGCCCCGGCCACGTGGCTTTATCCCCATGAACTGGCGGGTCTGGGGTACAGGAAAGCGATGGGTATTGAACTCACTCACAGGCAGGCATCATGAAGCATCAACTTTATTCATACCCTATTCACCACATGTGTGTGGCCTCTCTCATAACCTTTCAAGCACAGCCATTCTTCCCTAGCCCTGCATCTTAACTCCTTTAAGCCATCTTCCTTTGACCTCCATGCTGGTCAAAGACCAGAAGCTCGTGAGAGCCAGCCAAGAGCCAAAAGGGCAAAGACCCTAATGCCCTGGGTCAAAGGCTTTATATAACCTTCCAAGACCACTCCCCGGAATGGGAGGGGTCTTGCAGGTAAGGTTACACCTAATATCCAGTTCCCAAGACCGCTCCCAGAAAAGGGCGGGTCTCAAGTAGGTACACCTAAATCCAGGGTGGAGTTACAGATGATTTTTCTCCAGCCTTTGATTTTTGAATTTATATTTGTTCGGACTATTCAGGCGTGTTTCTTGTAGGCAGAAAAATGTTGGTTTCAGATTTTTGATCCATTTTTTGATCCATTTTGCCTCTCTGTGTTTCTTAACAGGTGTGTTTAGTCCATTGTCTTGGGCTTTAATGTCATCTTTGTATAGAACTTTGGTGTGTCTGTTTGTCTTGTCTTAAAGTAGACCTTTCAATTATTCTTTTAAGGCTTGTTTTGAGTCTGTAAAGTTTCTCAGCTGCTGTTTATCCTTTACACATGAAAGTGAATTTGTCTGGGTGCATTATTCTAGGTAAAGTATTCATTTCATTGAGTGTTGTCACTATATTCCACCACTGCCTTCTGGTCTTGAGGGTTTTTTTGTGATAGATCTACTGTAAATCTCAAGGATACTCCTTTGAATGTAATTTCCCTTTTCAATCTTGCTGCTTTCTGTATTGTATCCCTACCTGTGTGATTTATCACTGTGACTCGGATGTGTCTTGGAGTGCTTTGCTTTGGGTTTCTTTTAGCTCTTACTCTTCAGGCATGCAGGATTTGGTTGCATGCCTTCTTTAGGTCTGAAAATATTTCTTCAATGATGTTGTTGACTGCTGATTCTTCTGGGCACTTTCTTCCTGGGTCTCTGGAACTCCAATGATTCTTATGTTGAACTTACAAAGACTTTTATTTTTATCTGTTCCATTTTTTAGTATATTTTCCATTGTCTGATCATTTGCTTTAAGGTTCTTGTCCAATCTGTTAAGCTGTATAGAGTTGTTCTGCTTCTCATCTTCTAGATCACTGATTCTGTCCTCAGCTCTTGTTACTCTATCGGAAAGGCTTTCCATTGAGGTTTTTATTTCATCTATTGAGTTTTTCAGTCCTGGTATTTCAGATTGAAGTTTTTTGATATCTGTCTTTGTGGTCTCTTCAGCTTGATCTATGCTTTCTTTGAGTTCTTTGAACATCCTTTGTATTTTTCTCTAAACTCCTTATCTCAGCGACTAACTAGGTAGTTGGGACTTTTTGGGTCATCAGAACTGCCATCTTCATTCTCTGCATGGTGTTGTGTTGTGTTGTTTCTTGAATGTCATGCTTGTAGTGTGTATTTTTTATGTGATGTGGGGGGTTCATTGGCTAGAAGATGTCGCAGCTGAGAAGTGAAGCAGAGCTCACCATTGTCTCATTAAGTAGGATGATAATTAATAGGAAGGAAAAACCATGAATCAACAACAGTATTTTTGTCCACTTCATGTCTTCCTAATTTTCATTTGTGTACAGACTGTTCTCAAATAGTAAACATATGCCTTTAACAAAACAAAAGAGATGGAAAGAATTTAGGAAAGTTTGGAAATAACAACATATGTAGGTAGTAATATGGCAGCTTTGATGGTCTGTATGAATTTTTATCTAATGCTGAACAGCAGTGAGACCATCTTTACCCAGTAATATTTCCTTAGAACATATTGTCGAGAAAATTCCTTTGATCCTAGAATAGTTGATCACTTTGACATAAAATATATTCATTTTTTTCAAAGATAGATATGGCAAAGCTATTGTTTTATGGAACATAGTTAATTTTTTGGAACTTAATTTCTTGTCTTTACCCCATAGGAAAAACTAGGTTTTTCCATTAAAATAACAATGAAATATAAGTGATTTATGCTATATTCAAAAATTACTTTTAAAAAGCCATTAAGCCTGTTTAAAACATGTTTATAGAAAGTTTTGTTTGCCTGAGATGCTTATGAAAGTATTTGAGGGGAGGTAGTGTTTAACTAATATGTAGCAAAGAAAAATTTTGCAGTTGTTTATTTCCATGCCTGAAGGAATTCCTGTTTTCTATATCTAAATGATTTTGACTAATTATTTTATCTACCACCTCCAAAAGTTAAAAAGTTGGAACTAAGCTCAGGGGTTACTCCTGGCTCTATGCTCAGAAATTGCTCTTGGCAGGCTTGGGTAATCATATGGGATGCCGGGATTTGAACCACTGTCATTCTGCAAGGAAGGCAAACACCCTACCTCCATGCTATCCCTCTGGCCCCGGAACTAAATATTTTAATATTTTTTTAAATATGGGTACATCATCTCTTCCAAAATCAAAAGCTCTGGAAACCAAATTATTTTAATATAAAATCTGGCAGCAAATTTGACCTGAACTGATGTGAGGCAATAAATAGTCTTTGTTTATCCCACTTTGTACTAATGTCAGTATGTCAGTAGAAAAATGTATATAACATATATTATCATAGTGCTTCCCAAAGTTCCCCTAGACTTTTAATGTAGCCACCTTAGAAAATAATTATAATAATCAGTTTGAATATCATTTAGTTTTGTGGACCTCTAATTATTGACATACATTGAATTTATTATATACAAGGCATTGTTGAATAAATTACTTGCCTCTAATAGAACTTGTTACACGTGGTACCAAGCAAATGTATTTTAGTAATAATGCTTTAAAATAATAACTTATTTAACAATTAAAAATGGTTTATGTTGGGGCTGGAGAGATAGCATGGAGGTAGTGTGTTTGCCTTGCATGATGGTGGTTTGGTCCCCTGAGCCTGCCAGGAGCGATTTCTGAGCATAGACCCATGAGTAACCCCTGAGCGCTGCTGGGTGTGACCCAAAAGCCTAAATAACATTTTAAAAAATGGTTTATGTCTAATATGATTGTTATCCACATTTTCTGTGCAGAAACTGATACTGAGAAAGATGAAGCAACTTTCCCAGCAATACCTTCAGGAAATGGTGAAACTGAGATTTGAAATCAGTCTGGTTCTTAACCATATAATTGTTTGAGATATGAGAGATGCACACTATATTACTTCCTGGCTAAATCAGAAGCACTTTTCAAGTTTTTATTCCTATTCTTCTGGGACCTTTTGTGGATTGTTTATAATAGGATTTTTTCTGGTGGGAGATTGAGAGTTCCCAGGCTCTGAGAGACTCCTGATCTCTTTACAGGCTTCCTAACCTTGAACTCTAAAGCAGTACTCATCCTGATTTCCTTATCTAGAAACATTAAGACACATAAAAAGGCACTCTTTAGTCTCATTAAATTTGTCCTACAAAGTAGAGAATAATTTTTTACTTACTTTTCTGGACCCAGCAGGAGGTCTGGGCTCAAGAGTGTGAGTTCCCTAACACTGGATCCACATACTGGAAAAAGTAGGGCTCTCATTGGGAGAATCAGGCAACAATTATCATGTAAGTTGTAAGATGATCTGATTCCACAAGAGAATATTCACAACAGTACTCAAAATATTATGGCATATGTTTATGTATTTATTATTATATCTGTATGTTTTCTTATATATGTAAAAACAAATTGTTAGCAATTTTCTCACTCTACAAATTCCCAATCCCTTGACTGTACTTAATTTTCTTTCTTAAACATCTCTAGTTTAGTTCTAAAGTCTCTGAATCCTGTTGTAAGTGCTCTTCCTATATTGATTTTTGTAATCTTTTTGATGACCCATAAGTACAATTATTGTGTGAGGTAAGTGGAACATAAAGAGGCAAAAGGACTTGATTAAAACCACTAAGCTAATAAATTGTGGGACCATATTCTCAACCTCAATTTTTTTAGTCTTCATAGTAAATACTTAGGGTAGAAAATCAGAATAAAATTCAAGAGAATCTGTAAGTCTCAAAAATTAACTTTTCACTACTGTTCTGCAAAATATCATAGCCTTGGCCTGACTGTCTCAATATTGTAATACAAAACTGACTTTTTCTGTTTCTAATTTTATAGCTCAACTGAAATAACTCTAGTCATTTGTATTTTATTAGGTTAAATTAGACACTGAAATCCAGGAGGGGATTTCCTTTTTTTCAGTTGATCTCAGGCAACTAACAAATTTACTCATGTAACTTCCTTTATTTTCTCTCTTAATGTCTTCACTTAAAAGTGTGGATAGAAGAGAAATGTATGTTATGGAGTCATTTGAGTCTTAGAGTTGCGCTTTCATCAAGCTTTCTGGAGATTCATTTGTCTCATATAGAATTTATAGAATTTATCCATAAAAAAAGTGAAATGAGTAAGAGCCTGTAATTACTTATCTCCTTTATCTCCATCTAGTTCTGGGTACTATATAGAGAGGCATCACTTCTAAGAACTACAAGATGTCATCTATGTGCATAAAACCCTACTTGAATAAGTTCATTTTTGGAATATGGCAAAGGGGTTTCATATTGAAATTCTCCACCTCTTTCACAAGCAGTATGTTGATAATTTGACTTAAGAAGTTGGGAACATGCTACTTCATTGCAGGAGACTTGCGTACTTAGAAATTTATTTTCAAGGTCCCCTGTTCTTAGACTGAATCTACTCTAGTAGGATACACTAATTCTGCCGGCTCTCTTCTTTCATTTGTTTGTTCAGTCACTCAAATATCAGACTACATATGAAATAAAATACTGTGTGAATGTCCATTAAAGGAAGGAAAAGGACTGAGTACAAACTCATTCATTGTTCTTTTTGCCTCAGAGTCTACATCTTTTATTTTATTTTTGCCATATTTTGAGACAGGGTACATTTAACAGACTGGCATTTATACGAGTCTTCAAGCATATTTCTTTTGCAATGGGGCTTCTTTTTAAAGTACAGGGGGAAAAGACCTCAAATAGAGCAGAGAAATTATTTTTCTTTACTTTCTTTATAATGCTGGTTGAAGAATGGCTTTATTGAGGGAATGTGTTGATAAATAGACTATTAAAAACTCCCCAGAGATTTCAGCCCTGTTTAAAGAACATTATGAGACAGCAAAGGTCTCTACAGAGATATCTTGGAAATATTTTTAAAATAGAGTGTAAACCAATCTAGAGAGAAAAATTTCTATTCTGCTTGCAGTGAATTTAGGATGGTTTTCTCTTTACATCATAACTGGAAGCACTATAAAAATGTTAACTTGTCATCATACTGTATTTAGGAATTCTTAAGAAAGTCTTGTGGCATGGTTGACATTGAAACCATGATCATTTCCTATAGTTTGAAATATAACTAGCCATTCAATTTTTTTTGTTTTGGAGCCGCGCTCAGGGGTTACTCCTGGTTCTACGCTCAGAAATCACTCCTGGCAGGCACGGGGGACCATATGGGATGCCCTACTCCTGTGCTATCACCCTGGCTCCAATTGCCATTCAATTTTTATGTTTCATTTTTTTTCTCTCTTTTTTTCTGTTTGTCTATTTTTGGAGGGGGCAATCAGTGCTTAGGGACTATTCTTGGCTCCATACTCAGTTATCACACCAGGCACACTTAGCAACCATATGAGGTGCCAAGGATCACATCCGCATAGGCTGCAAGCAAGTGCCTTATCTATTTTACTATCACTGTGGCCCCTGTTTTTTTTCTGAGATTTTTGTCCACAGAGGCAAGTACAGTTAAAATGCTTTCTATTTTTCACTATGAAATATTAAGTCTAAATCAGTATTAGGTATTTTACCTAATTGAAAGAAATGTTAATGTAGACTTAAAAACGAATGAATCACATTGTAAAAGGATGGCTCTTTATTTCAGGGTTATTTTCTCTGAGCAAAATCAAATGAAGACTATTTGGGACAAGTTAGTTAATGAAAATAGTCAATTTCTACCTCTATCCACCATGTTTGGTAAACATGGCCTAAAGAACCATTCCTCTCATGTTTTGTGCATGAATAAAAGGAAGAGTAAAGAAATTTTTCTGTCTCCCTGTGTGCCTGCATTCTTACTTTGAATTCTGAGGAAATAATTACTCTCCTACTGTTTGTGTTCACATGACTTTGGATGTATAGGGTGTTTTGGTGAGGTGATAATAAAAATGTTTTCAGTGCCAACTAAATCTCGTAAGCTTTAGCAGATTAATGAATTCAGGGGGTCTAATGGGAAAAGTTCATTTTACCAAAATATATTACTATAATGTGGTCTGGGAATAAAGCAATGAATATGGTGTTGGCTCTCATAAAGAGGGAACAGTGGCATGCATGCCATATACATTAGTAGATGCTTTGGAGAAAAATAAAACCAGACAGATACACAGGTTATACCTAGATGTTTGGAAGGAACTACTTTTTCCAGGGCAAACAAGAAAACCTCTTAGATATGTACTAACTGTGCAGAAATTTACCATTGGAGGTGAGGAGGCAGTCATGATGGTATCTTAGGAAAGAAATTTTCAGGTAAAGAAAAACAAACAACTGTAGTGGTGGTGGATGCAGACTTCATGTATTCAAGGGACTGGAAGTGGACAGTGAGGGAAAAGTAGTAAATAAGTTTTGAGAGGTAAGTAGATCACATGGTAAGCAGCTGTTCAATAGTGCGTAGCTGTTGGAATATAAGCAACACATAAAAGGATTCTGAAAAATTTAACATATTTTGCCTTATAACTGAAATATATACAAATTACATAGGGTACTCTTGATGCTACTTCTTCTATTTAAATTGTTATAGAATGAATACCTTATTAAAGCTAAAGTTGATATTATATCTGTTCTTCTAAAGAGCCAAAATAATGTATAATTCTTTATATTATTTATCTCTCAGAGATACTGGACACTTAAATGTCTAAGATATGGTTATTCTGATTTTATTTATAACACTTTCCTGGGGCATGTCTGTGCTGAATAATGATAGTTTATAATGTTAAACTGTGGTTTTAAAATTATTATTGATTGGGGATTTCCTTTTTATAGGCCCGAGATTTCTATTCAATTTATAAGCCCCTTCTTAGAATTGTGCATGAAATTGAGTATGAAAATTTTGAGTGGAGTCTCTTCTGGAACGATTTGTGTTGGCTGGGCACAACAAAATGAGTCAGTTCCTGCAGCTTGGTTACTAGTTCTCAAAAAATATTTCAGAATGTGGATGTGGTCAGCAGAGTCATTTTCCAGGCATGTAAAAGGAAACCAACTTCAACTGTAACAATTGAGCTGTGAACCAGTGGTCCAACACAGCAAAACTAGACCTTCTTTTTCTTCAAATCTACCATACTAACTCTTAAAGAATTCATCTTCAGTTTTACAAATCACATTTTGAATATTACTAGTTACACAAGTAGTATTATATAAGTTTTGGCCTTTTTCATTTTGCTGCAATGAAAAGAAGTTGTTACACAAAATTTTGGTAAAATGGAATCTTAGGAGATTAGAACATAAAAAGTACAAAGTATGAACTGTTTGAATAATATAAATAATTATGATTGTTGCTAATAACATTTGGGTATTATTCATGTACATGGAATTTAGTTGTAACTAAATTCTGAATTAATGTAGATTTAGTGGCAATACTAATACAAACAATTTTCAAGTTTTAAAAGAATTTCAAGTTTGTCACAACATTGAGAGACTAGTTAAGCATAGGTTTTGGAACATAATCATTATGAATATTTATCGAATCAGGTGCCCATAAATTATCTAAATTTTGATTACATTCTAAATTGTCTGTCTTGTTCTGCTCATTTAAGGTGATTGAAATTTTAATAATAAGAAAAAGAACAAAGAAATGGGCTAACAGTTTGGACAGATAATTTCACTAATAAGATGAATGATAAGCACATGAAAAATATGCATGTACATTAGGCGTTAGTGTAATATATATCACAACAACCATGACATACCACTACATACCTATTTTAGTTGCAACAATGATAAAAATTAATCATATTAACTCAGGAAACGAGAACTCTTATTTACACTGAAATTTAAACTGGTACAAAAACTTTGAAAGACATTTTGACAGTTTTTATAAACATTAAACACATATGATTCAGATAGTACATACCTAGAAATAATAAAGTATATGACTCTATAAAGGCTTTCATATGAATGTTTATGTTAGTTTGATAATTTATAACTAACAATTAAATATAACTTTAGTGTCCATCAACAGATGAATGAATTCATAAATTGGTATGTGCCCAAAGGAAAAATGCTCTTCAATAATGAAATAGTAAACTATTGATATATTCAACAACATATGTAATCTTATACTAAGTGAAATAAATGAGACTTCAGAGTACTTATGATTCCCTTCATATGCAATTCAAAGAAATGATATGAAAATGAATGACAAAAAGAAAATCAATGATCGATTGAGGTAGAGGGGGTTAGTTAACAAGAGGGAGAATTACAAAAGGGTACAACTTTGGTCCTGATAGATATCACTCTCTAAATTGTGATGGTGCTTACAAGGCATTGAAAACAAGGTGTTAACTAAGTGTATTGTCCAGCCATAGGAGGACTACCAACATTTGCACCTGAACCAACTACATTAGCATTCTTGTAAGTTTAGGACTAAGGCATCTACAGTGGTGTTAAGATTGTGTGGATAAGACAAGAAAATATCATCTTCCAATTTACTATCATTAGAGAAATTAATCCTCTTTGCTAGGAACTGATATTGCTTTTCATAAAACATTTTATGACTACAATCATGTTGACAGTGCCATTAGAAATATGATGAAAATTATTGTAAGCCACAGTATTTAAAGTAATCTTAAAAAAGAAAATAACCTGGTTAAAAAGTGAAATAAGATCAACATTATCCACTTTATAATTCCCATATCCCCAATTCATTAAAGTTAAAATGAACCTAAATGAAATATTAAGATCATGAATAGAAAACATGCAAACAGAATTCAGGAGACCCAGTTAAGAAATCAAGTCAGGTTTTGTTTTAGATGTGCATAAAATTACCCTTTATCAATGCACTAAATAGCAGATTAGGATGATCAGCATTTTATACTCTTAGTTCTTTCAACTAGTTTTTTGGGGGGCCACATTTGGATATGTTTAGAGCTCAGGAATTACTCTTGGACACTTCTTGGGACCATTTGGGATGCCAGGAATCAAATTTGCATATGCCACGTACAAGGCATATGTAGGCTGTGCTATCTCTTGGGAGTATTTAAACCAAAAGATGATTCAGTTTAACAGTTCTTTGAATCTTCTCAATTTAGATGATACTATAAATGTGCCAGGGATTAAATTCAGGATCTCACGTATGGTTGACCAATGTGTTTGCTCCACCAATGGGATATATCCACAACTCTCTTTTATCCTGTTCACTTTCACCAGATCCTTAATATTATGCACTCTTAAGTATGTCTATTTTCTCCAAGCTGTCCCTAATTATACAACTTTAAAAATATGTTATTATTTTAATGCTGATATAATTTAAAAAGTAATAATACAACAGGTTTCTCCTTTACCACAGGATTTGTACTAACTTTGTGATCCTATTAAAAGGGATAAACTTGACTTGATAGCATATTTATAATTATAACTTTTTGTTTGTTTTTGGGCCACACACGGGACATTCAGGGGTTGCTACTGGCTATGCGCTCAGAAGTCGCTCCTGGCTTGGGGGACCATATGGGACACCGGGGCATCAAACCGCGGTCCATCCTAGGCTAGCGCAGGCAAGGCAGGCACCTTACCTCTAGCACCACCATGCCGGCTCTATAATTATAATTTAAATTTTTTTTTAAAATGTTGTTCACCAGAGTGCAGAATTTTAATAAGCAATATAGGACCAAAGAGAGAATAATAAGCTGGTAATAATTATCCGCTAGAAATGTCAGTGATTTTTATGTCATTATCTACCATTTGTGGGAGGTATGGGGGAGGCAATATAACAAAAATGTTCCAGGTTTGGGACATGGAGTGGAGAGGCAAGTTGGCATTTTTCCTGGCTTGTCATATCTAAATAGGTTATAGAGAGGCCAGAGCAATAGCACAGTGGTAGGGCATTTTCCTTGCATGCAACTGATCCAGAATAGACCTTGGTTCAATCCTCTGAGCACATAGCCAAGAGTAACTCCTGAGCATCACAGGGTGTGGCCCAAAAAGCAAAAAAAAAAAAAAAAGGTTTTAGAAAGAGTCAAGTCATTGGATTCTCAACAAAAATTCAGTCTAGCAGTTTGAATTATTCATCAGGCACTGAAAACAAGGACAAGGTAATTATTCTTCCAGCTTTGTCAGATTATATCTGGTGTGTTCTCTGGCATTTTTTTTTTTTTTTGGATTTTTGGCCACATTTGGCAACACTCAGGATTTACTTTTGGTTTTTCTCAGGAATCATGTCTGATAGGGCTCAGGACACCATATGGGGTTTCAGGAATAGAAGCCAGGTAGGCCATGTACAAGACAAATGCCATACTTAATGTATAATCTCTCTGGCCTCTGTCTAGTGTATTCTTATTAGAAGTTGAAGGTTATCCTTCATTTAGACTTCCTTTTGCCATGCAATTTCCTTTGAATGAAAAGGGTCCTTTTGACTAAAATTATTCTTAAAACATATTGCCATTCACGTTACCCCAAGTTACTCCCCCACCACACACATAGTTGGGCTTTCGGTAGTCTCAGGTTTCAGGTGCATTATTATTATCAAATTATATTATCAAAACTTAATATGCAGTTAGGCTTATTTTAATGATCTCTGTAATGAATATGTACAGGTTTTTCTTTGTTGTTATTTCTTAAAAAATACATTACAACAACACTTTATATATACTAGATATTAGAAGTAATCTAGAAATTAAATTGTGGGGAGATAATTGTATAGGATATGTACAGTATGTGTTAAGCCATGAAACGTGAATGTTCATATATTTTGGAATTAGAGAGGATCTTGGGAGCAACCCTTCTTAAACACAAAGGCATAACTTGTTCACTTTATCTTGTCTTCTTTGAAACATCTATTTTATAGTTATGCTATCCTTTAAGGCCAGCCCTTCTCCTGACCTTTCTCCACTCAATAGGAAGAGAACCAGATTTCTTCTGTGTTAACTTAGTCTCAATATAAACAGCAGTTTGTTTCTGTTATTTACCGTTTCAATGTAGTGATAAAGTTTGCACTACTGTTCCCCTAGTCCTGCACAGGAAGAGACTTCCTTCTATCATCTCTTGACTTTGCCCAGACCTGTGAATAAACTGCCCTTTCTCTCACACTCCCAGTTTCTCACCTTTTCTAACTTTTAAAAATTTTGCAATTCTGCAACTCAGTCCTCCTGACTCCTTCCCACATTTTTTCCTTGACAGCAGTGACTGACATCTTTCTTCCTTGTATTTTGACTTTTCATTGGCCTCTCTCTTCTGTGTCATTCTTACCTTTAACATTAAATTTTGTAGACCTTAAAAATTCATCCAAAATTATAGCCTAACAAAACTTAATCTTTTGCTGTTTCTATGTGTTTTTCTTTTGTTTGTTTGTTTGGTTTGGTTTTTGGGCCACACCTGGTGACACTCAGGGGTTACTCCTGGCTCTGTGCTCAGAAATCGCTCCTGGCTTGGTAGACATATGGGACACTGAGGGATCGAACCTTGGTCCACCATAGGTCAGCTGCATGCAAGGCAAATGTCCTATCCCTGCACTACCACTCAGCCCCTGTTTCCTTGTTTTTAAATCTGGTTTTTAATTAGACTAAGTGTTTTTATATATTTATTTTTATTTTATTTATTTATTTATTTTGATTTTGGGGTCACACCTGGCAGCTCTCGGGTTACTCCTGCTCTATGCTCAGAAATCACTCTTGGCAGGCTCAGGGGACCATATGGGATGCTGGGATTCGAACCACCGACATTCTGCATGAAAGGCAAACGCCTTACCTCCATGCTATCTCTCCGGCCCCTCCATATTTATTCTTATAGAACTATGCATGCATTGTCTCAAACTCTTCAATGTAAATATAGACAACATTCAACACCATTGATTCAGGAGAGGAGAATGTGGCCCTTGCAATTTGAAAATAATGAATTCTCTTTTTACTTCATTAAGCATACATAGTAATTATTAATTGAAATTAATAGTCCCATTCTCTCCTTATTATAGAATTCATGCTTCCATTTTAATTTTTTCCTGATGAATGCCTTGTGGGTGTCTTAGTAACAAATAATATCCGTTATTATGATATATACCTTTAGCTTTTTATCATTTTAAAATCAATTTTATTAATCTGTCCAAATTTTCGCATTGTTTCTGTTAGCTGTCTCCTCTTTCCTTCCTTAGTGGTATGACTCATGTACACGAACCACATAGTTTTGAAACATAAACATACTACCTTAAACCTTATAATAATTTAAGCCCAGTATTAGCTTCTGATAGATGTATATGGAATCTCGAAGGCAATTTGATTGTGACATAGTTCACTTCATAATCATTGTAAGCAAAAGAAATGGAAGCATGTGGATGTCCCCTTGTTCTCATCTCCTTTCACCATCTACTTTCCCAGTCATTACCGATTCAGTTATCTCATTTCTTTTTTTCACTATAGTTGATGTGTTTATCATATGAAATCAATGGTGTTAGGAGAGATTTCCTGAGCCCCAATGAATATTCTGTATTACCAGGATTTTCATACTGGGCTACAAGGGTTCTATTATAGTACTTTAACCAGCCACACTTTGATTATGAAGGAGAACATAAAAGTTTTATGGAAAGGTACTAAAAATCTAAGGTGAGAAGGAAATTCTATACAAATTGAAAAATTATCCTTAAATAAGTTATTTACGATATGTTAAATAAGAATTCTTCCATTCTTCTTAAATAAGCTTTGTTATTTGTTTTCTGAAATTTGTCAGTGTTGGTTACTGTCACTTAAATCAAATTTCATCATTTGCTATTTGCATTATTTATATTTATGTTCATTAGAGATTTATCAGCAATAAAAGGAACTCAGTTCTTACCTTCAAAAAGGACACATTCTTATATGGAGAAACATTTCAAAGCCTTGAGTATCATGTTGTTGTGATACACCTATAACTTTGTTGTTTTTTTCTTTAACCTTTTTAAAGTTAATTAGCACAAGTACCTCTAATTATGTCAACCCTGACCCTCAGTTGATTTATGTTAAACTATGGCTAATAATAGTGTCAGGGATAACAGCAGAGAGGTAGAAACTTCTTGGCTGGTTCAGAAAGATCTAAGAGACTATTTGATACCCTCTGGGTGAAATATACTTTCTCCAGTGACTCCATCTGGTTTCTTGTGCACCATTCCTTGCTGCTGACCCATCCATTCTAGGGCCGGTATGAACATGAACACAGCAAATACCACAAACTGCAAGTGGCCGAAAGCAGGCTGCATGTGATTGCTATGAACTCCTAAAAAACAGCCAACCAATGAGCCCCAGAATTTACCTCCACAGTTTAATGTCTGAACAGGACAAGTGGCAAATTAAGCATATTACAGAAATACCTCATAATTCTCAAGGACAAGCTATTGTTGATGTGCACATAGGACTCTTAAAATCCAGTTTAAGCAAAAACAGAGAATCCCTCCACTTTGTACATCTACGAAAAGACATAAAAATATTATGGATGTACATTAGGAGAGACATCCAGAGCCAAATTTTTTAATTTTAGCTTAGTAAGTTATCATGATTACACTGCTTTGAAGTAGTTTATTTCCCATTTTATATGGGAACTTGGGAGCAAAGTTGAATTGTCTTATAAATACCTTAAAAGAGTAAAGTCTACTCTTCTTTCTTTAAATGAATTCATTCTTTTATTGTGAGATTTTTATGAGAATATAACTTTTTTCTATGATCTTGGCTTTTAACATAAGCGGTTTTCTTTACTTCTTGTTCTAATTCTGAAGAATAACTCTTCAATTATAGATTAATATTTTCAGAAATGCTATTTCAATTCCAATCCAACCATTTGACAGTAAGTGGCAGAATAAGCTTTGTTTTTAACTCCACTTTAAACACTCTGATTGTTCATATTTTGTCTGTTTTGCCTGTTTTTATTGTGATTAGAACTTAAGTTTTATGAACTTGTTCCTAGGTTGTCTTCTTAAATATTACATGATAGAATTATATAAAGGTGGATCATTGACAGTCAATACTATGCTATACTCCCAGATATTGCGTTATGTGTTTTTAATTTTACTTCGGGATCAGACCACATTTAGCAGTGCTCATGTTCCACTCCTGGCTCTGTCTTCTGTGCTTGGTGGTACATGGTATTAGGATCAAAGCAAATTTGGCCACATAAAATTACCTTACCACATGTACTATATCTTTTCTCCATTATATTTTAATTTTTTTTTGCTTTTGGGCCACACCCTGTGACTCTACTGGGTCACTCCTGGCTATATACTCAGAAATCACTCCTGGCTCAGGGGAACATATGGGAAGCCGGAAGATCTAACTGTGGTTCATCCTAGGTCAGCCACCTGCAAGGTAAACACCCTACTGTTGTGCTATCGCTCCGGCCCTATATATTTCTTCTTTTTATATCTTCTTTTAAATACCGTGATTACAAACGTGATTGTAGTTGGGTTTCAGTCACAAAAAGAACACCCCCCTTCACCAGTGCAACAATTCCACCACCAATCCACCCCATCTCCCTCCACCCACATCCACTGCCTGCATTCTACTTCTCTCACTCATTACCATTGTCATGGTAGATGTTAGTGTTCTAACTGTACTCATCCCTCCTTGAGGTGAGCTTCATATTGTGAGCCTGTCTTTCTAACCCTCATCTCTAGATATTATTACAAAAATTAATTTTATGTTTTTAAACCCATAGTTAATTGAGACTATTCTGTCTCTCTCCCTCTGACTTAATTCAATCAACATAATAGTTTCCATATCCATCCATGTATAAAAAATTTCATGACTTCATCCCTCCTGATGGCTGCATAGTATTCCATTGTGTATATGTACCACAGTTTCTTTAGCCATTGTCATATTTATTTGAGTATAACACGCAAAATTTTCTACCAAAAAAGAAATCAAAGTTTGGGTACGCGTTATAAATGAGGTCTGGGGTAGGGTGGCAGTGGCGGCTGGTCCAATGAGGGCACAGATGAATTGTGAGTTCGCATTGTGCCTTTTCTGAGCTGCAGCCACACACTGTATGTGAGGGCAAAGAAAAAAAACACCTCAAGAAACCTGGCCTATCTATGGTGACATCCTGGGTTAAAACATCATGGGAAGATATACCAAAAGAAATGATCATCAAGAGTTTTTGAAGACAGGCATCAGCAATAAAATGGATGACACAGAAGACTACCTGCTGTGGAATTCAGACTCAGAAGAAAGTGAAGAAACTGGAGAAACAGATGTTCCTGCCTACTGGGACACTGATGAAAAATTAACTCGAGAAGATTGGAACAACTCTTTAGTCTATCTGATGATGAATCTGACTTTGAAGCATTTTAAATAAATATTGTTACCTATAATTTTATTTTGGTATTGTGTTCATACCAGTTTACATTGTCAATAAATGATTTTTATGATGGTCACGCGTGTTCAACGTTGTTTATTTGTCAATTACAATGCTTGGTGTGAAACAAAATTTTATACCTATTTGTAATAGAAAATTAGGGGTGCATGTTATACATGGTTGTGCATTATACTCAAATAAATATGGTAATCTATTGAAGAGCATCTTGTTTGTTTCCAGAGTCTGGCTATTGTAAATAGTGCTGCAAGAATATAGGTGTGGGAAGTGATTTTTATTGCAGTTTTGTGTTCTTAGGGTAAATTCCTAGAAGTGGTATAGCTGGATCATATGGGAGCTCAATTTTTAGTTTTTTGAGGAATCTCCACATTGTTATCTATAAAGGTTGAACTATATGGCATTCCTACTAGCGATGAATAAGAAAGAGTTCCTTTCTCCCCACACCCCCACTAATACTGATTGTTCTTGTTCTTTGTGATGGGTGCCAGTCTCTGTGGCATGAGATGGTACCTCATTGTTATTTTGCTTTGCATCTCCCTGATAATTAGTCATGAGGAACATTTTTCATGTGTCTTTTGGCCATTTGTATTTCTTCTTTGAGAAATTGTTCATTTCTTCTCCCCATTTTTTGATGGGGTTAGATGTTTTTTTCCTTAAGTTCTGTCAGTAACTTGTATATCTTAGATATTAGTCCCTTGTCTGATAGGTATTGGGTGATTAGTGTCTCCCATTCTGTGGTGGCTTTTGTATCCTAGGCACTATTTCCTTTGAGGTACAGAAGCTTCTCAGCTTAATGTAGTCCCATCTGTTTAATCTCTGTTTCCACTTGTATGGAGAGTGCTGTTTCCACATTAAAGATGCCTTTAGTCTCTAAGTCATGGAATGTTTTACCTACATGTTGTTCGATATACCTTACAGTTTGGTTCTGATATCCAGGTCTTTAATTCATTTGGATTTGACCTTTGTGCATGGTATTAAATGGAGGTCTGAATTTGCTTTTTTGCAAGTGGCTGACCAGTTGTCCAACACCACTTGTTGAAGAGGCTTTTTCTTGCTCCATTTTGCACTTCTTGCCCTTTTATCAAAGATTAATTGACTGTATATTTTGGGAACATTCTCTGAATACTCAAATCTATTCCACTAATCTGAGAGTGCCTTTATTCTAGTACCATGCAATTTTAATGACTATAGCTTTGTAATGCAATTTAAAGTTTGGGATAGTGATGACTCTCATACTCCTTTTCCCAAGGGTTGCACTAGCTATTCGTAGGTGTCTATTGTTCCAGATGATTTTCAGAAGTGTTTGATCCACTTCTTTGAAGAATGTCATGGGTATCCTTAGAGAGAATGCATTAAATCTGTACAATGCTTTGGAAGTATTGCCATTTTAATGATCTTAATTCTGCCAATCCATAAGCAGGGTGTGTGTCTCCATTTCCTTTTGTCTTCTCTTATTTCTTGAAACAGGATTTTGTAGTTTTCTTTGTATAGGCCCTTTATGTCTTTAGTTAAGTTGACTCCAAGATATTTGAGTTTGTGTGTCACTGATGTGAATGGGGTTGTTTTTTAATGTCCATTTCTTCTTTATCACTATTGGTGTATAAGAAGGCCATTCATTTTTGCGTGTTAATTTTGTAGTCCACCACTTTGCTATATGAATATTGTTTCTAGAATGTTTTTGGTAAAGCCTTTAAGGTTTTCTAAATATATTGTCACGTCATCTGCAAATAGTGAGAGCTTTATTACTTTCTTTCCTAACTGGATGCCCTTGGTATCTTTTTCTTGCCTAATAGCTATGGCAAGAACTTCCAGCACTATGTTGAATAGGAGTGGTGAGAGAGGGCAGCCTTGTCTTGTACCAGATTTTAGAGGAAAGGCTTTTAGTTTATCTCCATTGGCTTGTGGTAGATGGCCTTGACTATATTGAGAGAAGTTCCTTCTATTCCCATCTTGATGAGAGGTTTTTTCAAGAATTGGTGTTAGGCCTTACTGAATGCTTTCTCTACATCTATTGATACGTCTATACTGTTTTTCCTTTTTGCTGATATTTTGTGTTATGTTGGTTGATAGATTTATGTTAAACCATTCTTGTATTCCTGGAATAAAACCTACTTGGCTGTGGTGTATGACCTTGATAGAATCATTGGATCCTATTTGCCAGAATTTTGTTGAGAATCTTTGCATCTGTGTTCATCAAGGATATTGGTCTGTAATTTTCTTTTCTTGCAAAATCTCTATCTGATTTTGGTATCAGGGTGATGTTAGCTTCATACAAACTATTTGGGATTATTCCTTATTTTTCAATTTCACGAAAGAGCCTGAAAAGGATTGGGAGTAGTTCCTCTAGAAATGTTTGAAATAATTCATTAGTGAATCCATCTGGGCCTGGGCTTTTTTTTTTTTTTCAGAAAACTTTTGTTTACTCTTTTAATTTCCTCAGTAGTGTTGGGTCTAATTTGATATGCTATATCATCCTGGTTTAACCATGGAATGTTGTAGAAGACCAAGAATTTATCCATTTCTTACAGGTTCTCGTGTTTTGTGACATGGAGTTTCTCAAAATAGTCTCTGGTTACCTTTTGAAATGTCTGCAGTATCTGTAGTGATGTCACCCTTTCATTTTTCATCCAGGTTATTAAATTTCTCTGTGTTTCTTTATGAGTTTTGCTAGTGGTTTACTTTATTTTTTCAAAGAACCAACTTTTGCTTTTGTTGATCTTTTGAATTGTTTTTTTTTTCTATTTCCATTTCATTGATTTCTGGTCTAAGCTTTATTTTTTCCTACTGCCTACCTATTCTTGGCTCTTTTTGTTGATCATTTTCTAATATTAAAAGCTGTGTCATTAAGCTATTCATGTAGGCCCCTTCTTTATTTCTGATGTGTGCTTGTAAAGCTATAAATTTTACTTTTAGTACCACTTTTGCTATGTCCCATAAATTCTGATAGTTTGTGTATTCGTTGTCATTTGTTTCCAGAAATGCTTTGATTTCCTCTTTGATTTCATCTCTGGTCAGCAGTGTGCTGTTTAATTTCCAGGTGTTATAGTTTTTTTCTGTGGCCTGTCATTCCCTTCTAGTTTTAGTGCCTTATGATCTGAGAAGGTAGTCTGTAAAATTTTTATCCTCTTGATTTTATGAAGATATGTTTATGGGTCATCATGTGGTCTCTCCTTGAAAATGACCCATGTGCATTGGAGAAGAATATGTATCCAGTTTTCTGGGGATGGAGCCTGGCCCCATATTTTAGTATATTTTGTAATGCAGTTATAATTTAGTGTTTGACACAGTTTTATATATAATTTTACTTTTTTCCTTTTTAAAAATGAATTTAAAAATGGGGGAATATCGGGGCCGGAGAGGTGGCGCTAGAGGTAAGGTGTCTGCCTTGCACGTGCTAGCCAAGGAAGGACTGTGGTTTGATCGCTGGTGTTTCATATGGTTCCCCCCAAGCCAGGGGCAATTTCTGAGCGCTTAGCCAGGAGTAACCCTTGAGCATCAAATTGGGTCTGGCCAGAAAAACCAAAAAACTTGGGGGAAATCATGCTTTATAATTTATTACATTAAGTAGACTTCTATCATTGCTATCCAGAAGCTTTTAGAATTCAAGAAAAATTTTCTTCTTTTTTCATTTTTTTCTGATATTGTATTTTTAATTTTTTAAATTTAAACCATTGTGATATACAATTATATACTAATATATTTGGGCTTTAGATATGCAATGATTCAACACCAATCTCACCATCAATGTTGATCTCTTCCACCACTGTTCCCAGTGTCCACCCCACACCA
Source organism: Suncus etruscus (assembly GCF_024139225.1). Taxonomy (NCBI): domain Eukaryota; kingdom Metazoa; phylum Chordata; class Mammalia; order Eulipotyphla; family Soricidae; genus Suncus; species Suncus etruscus. The sequence continues at coordinate 48,436,015 of NC_064868.1, read as the reverse complement.
TCACCTTTTAGTTATTTTGTAAAAAAATATTTTTTAGTCATACCCCACAATGCTCATGGGATACTCAGGTTCTCGACTCAGGACTGAGTAGGGGACAATAAGGAATGCCAGTGACTGAACCCAGGATGGCTATATGCAAAGGAAGTGTCCTATGTAGTGTGCTCTTGTTCTGATCCCTTATTTTATATTTTAATTTAAATTTAAATTATTAGGTTTGGGCCATACCTGCTGCTACTCAGAAAAGCTCATTTTTAATCTAAAGATATACCTAGATTTATAAAAGAGAATATTTTATATTTTACCATTAAAGCCAACCAAATTAAATCCTTACCTCATTTCAATTGCTAGTCTTATTTGTAAAAGTAGTATTACAAACATTTGATTTGAGTAATTTATGAAATGTAAATTTGTATATACTAAAAAGTTGTTACATTAAAGATAAAAATTCAGCCAAATCTATACAAGTGTACCCTTCCTGGCTTTTAATCAATATTAAAATAATTTCATAGCTAATGCCATAGTTAAAATTGGTTTTAATTTACTTTTAAAGGAAAAAATAAGGGGTCTAACAGAAACCTACTTTGTCTTGTAAAATGTACTCTTTTATAAGCTTCTTGAGGCACTAAATTGGTAAGGGAGTTCTCTGTAAAAATTAGACATCTGTGATTAAATAATTAAATCATTTCCTTAAAATGTGTGTATTTAGTGCTCCCAGAAAGATGATCATCTTCTCATATGAGTAACATGCTTTTTAAAAAGTTGTTTTTCTTGGCAGTAAATCTTGAGTCAGTAAATCTATTGTCATATTATAGGTTCAGTCATTATGCAAGAACTTAAAATTCTAAAAATTTAAATTTTAACATAAAATAAAATTTAAAATTCTAAAATAAGAAATAGCCTGCCTTCTAATTGAGAATAATTCTCCTAAATTAAAGTGATTGCCAAAGCAGTTTAAATTTGACAGAAGAGAGAATTTTAAGCTTGTGTTGCACTTGAGAGTAAAGTGCATAGTCATTTGTATTCCAGATAGAATAATCTTAATGGTTGAAAAATATAATTGGCCATAATTGAGTTATGTGCTACTTAAAAAATTCATTCTTGTGCCAGAGAGAGTACAGTGAGTAGAGCATATTTAATTAGACACAATTTTTTTCTTGCTTTGAAGCCTTTGTTCTGACTCCTTGTTGTCCCCGTCCTCACTAGATATTCATACAGTTAACAAGAATTAATTGGGAGTGTTATCCCTAAGATAACTCTTGATTATTTTGGTTCTCTGCACCCTAGATGTGCATGCAATTGTTTTCCGTGAGGGATATGCTTGTTTGTCTCAACAGTAATGACATTTTCTTTAACCACCTGGTAAGATAGTGTTTTTTTCTGTTTCATTACCTTATGAAATGGCCACATGTTTCTGTTGTTTCACTGTTCTCCTTCCTTATTCATACCTAAGAAGTTTGACTCTCTGTTTCACAATTACAGAGACTATGTGCTATTTCACATGCAAAGTTCCTCAGATAAAGTACCATATATGGCACTCTGAACATTTTTGAGTGCATGGATGAATAAATGAATAAAAATTGTCTTAAATTTGTTTGTGTTTACATTGTATTCTGGGAAGAAATATTAAAACTGTCTTGATTAGCTACTGCTTTGAGTACTTATTAGCATATATTTTTGGTAAATTTACTTGGCATTTTTGACATTTAGTAGAATACCAATTTCAATTTAAAATAGGAAATAAAGTTTTAGTGAAATTTATATATTATTACTATAGATTGTATAGCTAGTAGGGCACTTACCTTGTACACAGCTGACCAAGATTTAATCCCTGACACCCTTCTAGTCCTGAAGCATTGTCAGGCATGATCTGTAAGTGCAAAGCCAGGACTGCTGGGTGTGCCCCTCAAACAACCAAAATTATTACTAGATTAAAGTAAAATGGTATAAAGAAAACTAAAATGCCTTAAAACTACAACAAAATGATAGGTGGGGTTGTTATTTTTTAATAATTTACTCTCAAACTTGACAAAGTATCAATCAGTTGCAGTTCTTACAAACTCCAGATGGCAGGAATTTCCAGCATTGTTGTTTCCTTGAGATTATCTTAACTAAACACATTAGATAGTTCTCAATACAGAAAATAGATTAATCAAAAATGTCAAGGAGTAAAAAATTAAAATATTTACATACTTTTTACAGGTGAGTTTATAATATTAATGTCTTCTTTTTCTTTCCACAGAGCTCCTCTCCAAAATCCTGCAGATCATCAAGCTACCAGAAATTTTAGGTGCACTCATTGGCTCAGTATCCAGTGTAGATCCTGTTTTTAGTAATCAGTAGCTACATCTGGCTACTGGGTCTCTGATGGCATCATCTAGTTTCCATTATTGTGTTCCAAACAAGATTATTGTGTATTTCTTTTTCATAGTTTTATTTTTGGAATTAGGTCTTATTCCTGGCTCAAGGATCAATGCAGGCACTGCTAAGGATCTAAATGGGGTGCTAGGGATAAAATCTGAGTCAGTGGCATGCAATCTAAGAACTCTCCCCACTATAATAACACTTTATCTCAAGGATACTACTCAGTAACGATATGTTGATATGTACATATATCACATGTTACCTTGATATATTAACACACACTTTAATTATGGAGTGATAAACTTTGGATTATTAGTTGTAATTTGATAATTATCAAGGTTTTGTGAATGTACTGGGTTTGATACATTATGATTTGGGGTGTATTTGTTTTGAGCAACATGAGGTGGGGAAGAAATCTGCAAATTCATAGATTATCTTTCTTGTATGTATAGAGATATATTCTTTATTTTTTTAGAATTTTTATTGAGACCAATGTGAAATACAAGTCTTTCATAGTTATATTTAAGGTACATAGTGACATTGAATTAGGGCAATTCCCATCACCAGTGTTGACATCACTTTGCTTCTGTTCCCAGCATGCATCCCATACCTCTATCCTTAGCCTGTTGGACTGCTAATACAACAGGTTTCTTTTGTGTATACCTTGTAGTTTTGGGGTCTCTTGATTCTATTGTTGTTGACTTTGGGTTGGGTATTTAGGTCTGATCATTTTTTATTTCCACTCAGTGATCACGAGACTGCTTTGTCCTTGGTACCATTCAGTTTTTGTCTAAGTTTGTAGGAAGACATAAATATGAGACAGAACAAAATTATTCATGTTCTATGGTTCTGTTAAAAAAAAGAAAGTGGGCAGGAGCCATTGTCTAGAAGCTATAAATATAAATTTAAAATAAGAATTAAAAAGAAAAATGGGGCTGGTGTGGCAAGATTTGTGGGGTTGGTTTTTTTTCAAAGGCAGTAGATATTGGGAAATTAGAAAGGAACTTTCCTTGACCTAAAAGATACAGGGTTTCTCCACCCTTGAAGCATACAGCATACTGTCATGAGACCACTACATGCTCTGGACATGTTCATTGTCAAACCCAAGGTCATTTTTATGGTGCTAGGAAAGGTTCTGCTCAGTTGTGGTTGTCAAAGTCAATCCTCTGTAATTAGAGATACTGTTTTTTGTACAGATCCTAGTACGAAGTCTAGGATAAAGCCTTTATGGTTCCAGAAGTTCTGCTCAGTCATGGTTATTGTAGTCAGTAATTAATTCTGTAATTAGTGACCTTGGTTTTTTATGCAGATCAAATGATGGAGTGTCTTCTGATTTCATCTCAGCATTAAGTGAAGAGGTAGAGCAAGCTACCCTTAGATCAAGTTGTTGCTGTTTTCTCATCCTTAGGATCTCCTATCAACCTATCCTGGTGCAAGTTGGTGCCAGAGCAGTATTAGGAACTCCCCTGGGGAGTTTGATTCCTGATGCTCTTGCAGGGAACTGTGTAAGTTCTAAGGTTGGGATCCAGGGTTTGAGTTTGGACTGTCAATGTCCAATCACATGAGGTCTAAGTTGAGTCCCCATGACATGTTCTGGGTAGAAGGTGTCCCTATATTGTAAAAATTATGGGGTTTTATCCCTATTATATAAGAACTTCTATTTTTTGTGGGGGTCATAACTGGCAGAGCTCAGGGTTTACTTCTAGCTCTGCACTCAGAAATTGCTCCTGGCACTCAGAAATTGCTCCTGGCTTGGGGGAAGCATATGAAATGCCGGGAATGACACCGTGGTCTTTCCTGTGTTGGCCGCTTGCAAGGCAAATGCCCTACAACAGTGCTATTGCTCCAGTCTTAAGAACTTGTTTCTATACATAAGATTCCCCCCTTCCCTATTTTAATGTTTTGATTCTTTTATCTGAATGCTATTGTTAGAACTTCTAAAATTATGTTGAATAAGATGGACACAGTGGACAGATAGCCTTGCCTACTATCTGACTTTAGAGCAGTGCTTCTCAAATAGTGGTGTGCACCCCCCCACACCCAGAGGGGGCACGAGGCTCTTCAAAGAAGGGCACGAGTCTCTGTAAAGCAGGGGCACATTTGACCATGGCAAACACTGTCATAACAAGCTGAGCCCCGTGTTTTTGTCTCTGGAGCTGAGAGTTGCTGTGTCCTGCTTCAAACCCCGCTTTGAAAAGCTATGCATTGCAAAACATGCTCATTATAGCTATTAATCCAGACATCAACTCTGATTAAAAATTCAGCTCAAATTACTTTATATATTTTTGTTTTGCAGGTTAAAGTATTTTTAATAAAGATACTATTTACAGTCATGTGGGGGAAAGCTTGAAAAATGTTTTCTTCTTCTTAGGGTGTCATGACAGAAAATAATTGAGAAGCACTGCCTTAGAAGAATTGCTTTCAGTTTTCACCTTTAAGGATAATGTTGGCTGTGGGCTTTTTATAGATAGCTGAAACTATCTTGAGGAAGTTTCCTTCCAACACTATTTTGCTGAGTGTTTTCATCATGAATCAGTGTTGGATTTTGACAGATACCTTCTCTGCATTGATTGATCTTATCATGAATCAGTGTTGGATTTTGACAGATACCTTCTCTGCATTGATCGATCTTATCATGTAGTTTTTGTTTGTCTTTATGTTGATGTGCTGTATGATGTTGTTTGATTCGCATTTGTTGAACCATCCTTGCATCCCTGGAATGAAACCTATTTTATCGTGGTGTATAATCTTTTAATACATTGTTCGATTTGGTTTGCTAAGATTGTTAAGGATTTTTGCATCCATGTTCATTAATGATATTAGTGTGTAATTTTCCTTCTTGGTATCTTTGTCAGCTTTGGGAATGACTATAATATTAGCCTCTGAAAAGGAATTTGGTAGGATTCCTCTTTTTTCAATGTTTTGGAAGAGCCTAAGGATCGACAGTAGTAATTCTCTGAATGATATAATTTGCCTGTAAAATCATCTGGTTATGAACTTTTATTCTTGTATGTTTCTTAATTATTGTTTCAATTCCAGTATATGTGATTGGCCTGTTTAAGTTTTCCATTTCTTCCTAATTAAGTCTCAGGAGGTGATACTTTTTAAGAAATCTGTTGATTTATTCTGGGTTCTCTAACTTAACTGAGTATAGTTGTTCATCATAAGCCCTTATGATGTGTTGTATTTCTTGAGGTTTTGTTGTAATCTCTCCCCTTTCATTTGTGATCCAATTTATTTGGGTGTTTTTTCTTTTTTTCTTTGTGAGTCTTTACAATCGTTTATCTATCTTGTTTATTCTTTGGATAAACTAGTCCTGGTCTTATTGATTCTTTGTATTGTTTCCTTTGTTTCTTTGTTATTTATTTCTGCTCTGGTTTTTATTATTTCTTGAATTCTACTTTTGTTTAGGTATTTTGCATCTGGTTTTCCAAATCCCTTAGGTGTCCATTATTTGCTGTAGTAGTGTCTCTCTTAGTTTCTACATTGTTCTTCGCATAGGGGTGGGTTGGGGTGCTGGAGTTTCAGGGTGTTTTTTTTAAGAAGTGGTCTGTTCAAATGTGTAGGAGGTAGGTCTGTTTTAGGTTTTATTTATTCTAGTTATGCAAGATTACCCAAGTATGCTAGAGATGTTGCAGTTTAATTTGTTGGGGTTTTCCATTTGGTTTTGGGCTATATTTTTAAGGGAGAAAGAAGTTCAGCTTGGTCTGTGTAGGACTGTCTTGTATAGCATGGAGTGTCATTGATGTTTGTGAGGCAGTGGAACTATGGCCAGAGTGTGTACGTGCAGATACCACTTATCTCTCCTGATCAGGAGGATGGGCTTCTGACCAACTGGTTGGGGGAGGGACTGTTTACGTGCGATCTGTCTTTAAAGCCTGCCTTTAGGTTTCCTACATCCCAGCACCAATAAAAGTATGGTCCTTAAATTTGGGGTGCCAAGGGCATATGGGGGGGTCATGCCTGGCTTACCCTAGCCAAATGAAAGGAGGCTTCTGACCACCTTCTGCAGCTGGAGGTGTGGTTGGGGGAGGGTAGCTATAGATTATCTTTCATTGGTTTCTCTTTTTCCCTGTGAAAGATATAATTAATTAAATAATAAAACCATCTATCTACCTGGTTATGTCTGGAACCTATATCATTTGATAATAAAATCATTTGCCTATTTGACAAAGCCATTTATCTTTACACCCATTTTTTCATGTTTTGACATTTAGATGACATTTTCAAAAATAATATAGTGGTTAAATGATGACAATTTGATTGTATGACAATTTAAGGAAATTGCATTTTAATTGTACCACACTGAGCAGGCATTTTTACTTGTGGTTATCCTCCCCTATAACAGAGAAGATACATATCAGAAATGTTGTATGTATCAGATAATTGTGTTGAAATTGTATGTGGGAAGAACTTGGAGGCCCAATATCCAAGTCTTGGGCATGAACCTGGCATACAATGTAGAATTCTGTGTGTATTGAACAACAGCTACATTGTCTGCTGGGTTTCAGGCAACTTGAAAATGTTCTCCATGGTCATCTCATCACTGAATGCTTTTCTCATACTGTTTTTGAATAACAGTTTAATCTCATTCATCTTATGGTGACCCGAGTACCACCAAGGGTAATTCCTGAGTGCAGAGCCAGGAATAACTCCGATTACTGCTAGGTGTAGTCCAGAAATCAAAAAAAAAAAAAAACAAATTAAAAATAAAGGATCAGAAAAAAGTACAGGATATGAAATTAATCTGACACTCCAACCCTGAGCACTTTCAGTGTTGATATCTGAGCTCAGAGCCAAGAGTGCTGCCAACTATGACCCCTACTCCCTTACTTCACAGCACTGGACAAAGTCACCTGAGAACTGGTCTTATCAAGGGAAGGGGCTGGGGTGGGAGAAAAAATTCGATAGCAAGGATTCTTGAAATATTGTTGAAATAAATGGACACTTATGGTTAATACAGTGTGTATGCATGAAACCATATCATTAACAGCATTGTAAATCATGGTGCTTAAAATAAAATAAAACAAAAAATAAAATGATATCACTGATAGGTATTTAAATTGATAGTTATTTTGAAATTTTTGATAGCTCAAAAGTTGAACATAGTTACCATATGGTCAAGCACTTATATTACTAGGTATATACTCCAAAGAAATGGAAAACAAAACAATTGCTAAAATTACTATAAATATTTATAGATATATTCACAGCATCATTAATTTTATTTTTAATACCCAAAAGTTGGATATAACCTAAATACTCATCAATAAGTGAATGAATAAACAACAGTGGTATGTCCACATAGTCAATATCAAAAATGAAAATCCTATTTAATCATAAATACTTAATACAAGTTAGAACATGGATGAATATTGAAAACTTAAAAATGAATGAAGCTACACAACATGCCATCTGCTCCATTTGTGTGAAATGCCTAAAATAGGCAAATCTAAAGAAAAAGGAAGAGTTGACAAGATCTAGGAAAAAGAGGATGTGGAAGTGATGGTTAATTGTTCTAGGGTTTTTGGCAATAAATTATTCTAAAATTACTGCTCTAATTTTGCATTTTAAATTTATTTGTGACTATTTAATTATGACTATTAAACACTATACTTTAAGAAGGAAAATTTTGATTTTTGTTTTGGGACCACACCTGGTGGCACTTGGGTTACTTCTGGCTCTGTGCTCAGAAATTGCTCCTGGCAGGGTTGGGTGACAGTTTGGGATGCCAGAGATTGAACCTGGGTCTGTCTCGGATTGTCTTAACGTCAGCCACATGCAAGGCAAATGTCCTGTTCCTGTGCTATCATTTCGGTCCCTAAAAAGGTGAATTTTATGATATGTTGATACTTCAAAGTAGTATGGAGTTTTAACATTCAATGTATAGCAATGAAACATTCAATAAATATTTTTTTTTGGTTTTGTTTTGGGGCCACACCCATTTGACGCTCAGGGGTTACTCCTGGCTATGCGCTCAGAAATTGCCCCTGGCTTGGGGGGACCATATGGGATGCCAGGGGATTGAACTGTGGTCCGTCCTATGCTAGGGCTTGCAAGGCAGACACCTTACCTCTAGCGTTACCTTCCCGGCCCCAAAAAGGGCTTTTTTTTTTTTTTTGGTTTTTGGGTCACATCCAGCAGCGCACAGGGGTTACTCCTGGCTTTACGCTCAGAAATCGCTCCTGGCAGGCTCAGGGGACCATATGGGATGCCAGGGTTCGAACCGATGACCTTCTGCATGAAAGGCAAACGTCTTACCTCCATGCTATCTCTCTGGCCTGGTAAATTTTTTTTGTTTTGTTTTTGGGTCACACCCAGCAGTGCTCATGGGTTACTCCTGGCTATATACTCAGAAATCACTCCTGGTAGGCTCAGGGGACCATATTGGACGCCGGGATTCAAACCACTGACCTTCTGCATGAGAGGCGAACGCCTTACCTCCATGCTATATCTCCGGCCCCAATAAATAATATATTAATATGTAACTAGTGAGGTAGTCTAATTTAATTACTATGAAGGATTGTACTTAGTTCCTAACTCAGAGATATACTGATGAAGTACATGCATTTAACCCCAGTGGTTACCATGTCTGTAAGTCTGTTCTAAACACTGAACCTAACTGACTAAAACAAGGAAACGGAGAGAAAAGGTCACACAACCTGCCTCTTGAATGTCACAAGAAGGCTATAGGTAACTAAGCTTCATGAAATCAGTCAAGGGCCTGTGGGGATGCTGCTATGCTTCATTCTTGACTGGCTGAAACCAGAAATGTACCCAGTTTAGACACTGACAGTTATAAAGGCTGGACGATTTTATCAGTAATCAAACAATAGACAAAAAATTGACCAGGATTCAGTAACCCTATTCTGTCTTATTGACAATGCCTACAAAGTTGTTCAGTATAACATAAGGCATAATTGGGATGGGGGGGTAAAATGAGTTTACCATATGACAGAACCCTTGCCAACTCTCTAGTGTCTTTGGCTGGCCCAACTCATGTTCACAAAGTAGGCAAAGGCCCCCCAAAACAGCCCTCTCCACCTTTCTAGCACTCAGGGTTGTCATTGTCTTCAGTCAGATTAAGGTCCTGCCTTTATCTTCCAGATAACTCAGAACTCTCCAAATCATATATTTCTACTCAGCTAGGCACCCTCAGTCTTTCAGTAAAGTGAAAAAGTAAATCTTACCCATGGAAATATCCTCTTTAGGGCTGGAGGACAGGTACAGAAAGTACTTGTCTTGCATGTAGCTGACACTGATTTATTCCTTGGAACAACATAATGGTTCTCTGAGTACTGCCAAGAAAAAACAGCACTGTTGGGTGTGGCTCAATTCCCCCCACTATATATATGTTCACAATGCTATCCCCCGAAATCCTAATTCTCAAACATACCTCAGACCTTTTTAAGTTTTTAGATTTCTATTTCCTTAGAGTAGATACGTTTTGGTAACAAGACCAGCTATATTTAGGGCAGAGGTCTCAAACCCGTGGCCCGCGGGCCGTTTTCGGCCCTTCATACATTTTGTGGCCCTGCCCTAGAGAAATCTTTTTTTGTTTTGTTTTGTTTTAGTTGTTTGGGTCACACCCCTCCAATGTTCAAGGCTTACTACTGACTTTGCACTCAAGGATCACCCTGACTTTGCCTCCTGCAGCTCCCAGGTAAGTTGAGTTTGAGACCCCTGATCTAGGGCTTAACTCTGGTCTGCAGTAGGGGATTACTCCAGCATTGGTCACTTCACCATGGCCAGCTATGTGCAAGGGAAGATCCCTGTCTATTATACTATTTTCTGGCCCCCAGTGTGGATCTTTTAATAGATCTTGAATGCGAACTAATTTCTAAAAACAGTCAGTCACTAAGCCTTACCTTACAGACTTTTTATGACTTTCAAAACCAATAAATATATAAACCATATGTCTTCACGATTTTCAAAACCAAATAAAAAATATATATCTAGCGTCTCCAATTTTCCCTAGGGATTGGCATACCTAGAGATCCTTACACAGGTTAATGTGCTTTTTTAACCTGTGTGGACTGAACTCTATCTGGTCTTCCTGGCCACCCGTATTGCATTGAAAAATAACAGACCACCTTTTATGGATTAATTCTTTCAAACTCAAAAAGATGCAGGTTTTCCCACACATGTAAAGGTTGTGTGCATTTGTGAACCATTGGAAGTACTAAGTTACATCTACAGAAATTATCAGAATTCTGAGATTAAACCTAATTAACTATTTTTCTGATCCTGACTTGCTCCCTTCTGTTTGATGCTTGTATACATAAATAACTATTTAATTTCTCTTTGACATGTCCCTTTCCTTTGCCAGTTCTCATACATTATATGGGTGATGGGAGCTCTTATAAGAGGCAGAAAACTTAGCTGAAATGCAGGGTCATGTGACAGACACAGAACTTTGCTAAAAGCAGGCAGCCTTGAGAATTGAATGTTAAACATTTAATATTTAAGGGCAACAAACACAGAGCTATAAAAAAAGCAGGTAGCCTTGAGAATTAAATGTAAACATATAAGATCTAAGGCTTCTTCAGAAACAAAAAATGCCCAAGACTTTGGTCCTGGGATACTGAGTCTAATCTCCCTAATCTATTTTATCTGTATATTCCACCTGATATAGATAGGTTCCATTATCAGTACATCCCCTGCCTGATGGAGACAGATCTCATTATCTGCACCTGCCAATGGGTCCTGTTATTTGTCCTGTTCAATATATCTACCTCTTATTGACATATTTATGAGCGGAACTGTGCCCACAAAAAGTATATAAGCCGGGCCTTGAGTTTCAATAAACAGAATAGGATTCAGATTTGGCTGGAATCTTTATTTCACTTTTGTCTGTCTCTGTGTCTGTTTTTGTCTTTGTGTATGCGCGATCTCCCTCCAAGAAAGAATAACCACATTTTAACTGGTGTCCCTGCAGGCAAGGACACCCACATATGGGGCCTTTTTATGAGCTTTTTACTGGGTAAATATACTTTCACGATCTTCTCTCTTCTAGATAATCTAGCCATGGTGGATTCATAACCATATATTACCACTTTTAATCTACTCATAACTGATTGAATGTTTCCTAAAGAAAGAAGCAAACATGTTTCCTACATAAAGAAGCATAGAACCTCCTGTGTGTTAGCTTACCCGTACATTTATCACATAGGGCATACTGCCATCCTGGCTAAAGAAAAGTCATTGTGACCTTTCATTTTGAGATGCTTTTCATTTCAAAATATAATAGTAACCCCATTTCTTATCAAACATTTCACAAATCAACATCATGCTATCAAACAGTTTAACGTATGATTCACAATTTTGTGGATCCCCATCTCTTTTCAGGTGACACCCCCTCAGAACCATATGAATAACCTCATACATGGACATATGGACACCTTTATCTTTCCCTTTACCTAAAGTTCAGAATATATCTATTTGGATCCAATTTCCTGGATTACTCTTAAAAAACTTTTGACCTAGGGGCTGGAGAGATAGCATGGAGTTAGGACATTTGCTTTGCATGCAGAAGGATGGTGGTTCTAATCCCGGCATCCCATATGGTCCCCCAAGCCTGCCAGGAGCGATTTCTGAGCGTAGAACCAGGAGTAACCCCTGAGCGCTGCTGGGTGTGACCCCCAAAAAAACCAAAAAAATGTCTTTTAACCTATTGCTTATAAGGGACACTCAATGGAAATCACCATTCCTTTGCTCTGTTAAGTAACCACTAATGAACGCCCTCCTCCCTCCAATGATTGTACTTCTGTGGTCACAAAAACAGGCCTAACATTCAATGCAAAGGAAAATAATCCATTCTCACTGCCTCCCAATTTTATGACCATATCCAAGTACTTTGACAGATGTCCCTCTAACCCCATCTGAAATACTGGAACAAGAGAATAAGTTCTAAAATTTTGAACAAGTTTCTAATAAAATTAACTACATACAAAAACAGGATCTGTTCCTCTATCCACATTTCTCAAGTCACTCTCGAACAAGTGGGATTTTCATTCTATCCTGAACCCTATAATGTTATACAGAATAAGTTCTATATCCCACTAAAGAATCTGGACATTTATCCTTTTGTTTTCAAAGAGTTGTGGGGGGTTTTAATTTTTTCTTTTTGTTTTAGGGCCACACAGCAGTGCTTAGGGGGTTTCTCCTAGATTGACACTCAAGACTTATTCTTGGAAGTACTTGCAGGCAATATGGGGTGCCAAGGATTGAACCTGGGTCAGCCCCTTGCAAGGCAAATGTCTCACCAGATGTACTATCACTACAACCCCATCAAAGGGTATTAGGCTCAATTTTTGTCATGGAGAAAATAAAGTAGTCTAAATGAGTGCCCATATAAAAAATCGCCAAATTTTAATTAAAAAGTCCCATGGAAACATCAGTTGGACATATGCAGAAATGCTCTGTTTTCATCTGCACTATGTGTTATCCTTTTGCAGTTATTCATACAAGTTTCCAAGGTGCAATTTATGTGCTGAGTGGTGGGCATACACACTTAAGAAAGAACAGAACTAGACACTTTTTTCTTCTCTCTTACCAGTGTCCATCTCTATGTGTTTTTTAATATGCTTATTGTTTTGCATTTGATAAACATTTTCTATTTATAAGTAAATTCTTTTACCAACACAGAGTTTGAAACTTTCAGGATATGGTTCCAAGGAAACTCTTATAAATACAGTTCCAGAAATTAGGAAAGTAACATTGTATATTACTTTACTATAACAGACATTTTAATTAGATTTTATTTTTTTGGTCTATTTTACTATTTCTTGTTTAAGACCCAATATAAGACCACATATCTGGTTGCTATGCCTCTAGTTTCCTTTAGGTCATATTAGATTATCAATTTTCCTTTGTCTTTCAGAATATGACACTATTGAAGAGTATATAGCAGTTATTTAATATACAGTCTTTAAACTCAGATTATCTGATGGTTTCTTCTGCTGAAATGTTGATAAAATATGTTTGGGAAAACTACCCAATAAGTTATACTAGTATATTTTATTAGAAATCATAGTATCTCGCCCGCCCAGCCACGCCCCACCCCCGCCGGACTTCTGCTGCCTTCCAAGGTAGGGAAGCCCTGCCCAGCCACGCCCCGCCCCCCACCAGACTTCTGCTGCCTCCCAAGGTAGGGAAGCCCCATCCAGCCACACAAGCCCCGCGAATGGCCACGCCTCGCCCCCCGCCGGACTTCTGTTGCCTCCCAAGGTAGGGAAGCCCCGCTCAGCCACACTGGCCCCGCAAACGGCCACGCCCTGACCCTGCCGGGTTTCTGCTGCCTCCCAGCACTAGCTGACAACAATAGGGCAAAGCAATGAATCAGGCCACAGAGAGAGCACAGGAGGAGCCAAACCTCAGCAAGCTCACCCAACAGTACATCTAGATCCATCCTCAGGGAGGGGACCCATTCCCACACCACAGGGGATCAAAACAGGCTGAAATTAGAAGGAACAGCACTCCAAAGCACACCAATAAACACAAAGAAATATGGGTAAATCAAAGAGAACCCTAACTTCTGAAGATATGGAGACAAACCCTAACAAGTTTCCAAGTTCGCAAAAATGAACAGATCCATGGGAAGGCGACCTAAAAGCAGCAATGAGGAAGGAAATGCAAGAATTAATAAAAGAAATGAAAGAAACCTTAGCTACCGAGTATAAGAAATCTATGGATGAATGAATCAACCAAATTAAAGAAGAAATGTTAAAGAACATGAGAGAGTCCATACAAAAAGAAGTGAAGGAATTAAAAGACAAAGTAATAATCCTTACTAGCAGAAACACAGAGTTGGAGAAACACATTGAAGAACTCAAAGGAAAACTGCAAACAAAAAATGACCAAGAAACCAACAAAGAAATAAAAGGCAAAGCACTGGAAGAAAAAGTCCAGTACCTAATGAACAAGGACAAAAGAAACAATCTAAGAATGGTGGGTATACCAGAAGGAGAGGAAATAGGGAAAGGGGAAGAACAAGTAGTCAGAGAGATAATAGCAGAGAACTTCCCCACCATCTGGAAAGAAACTTCAATGCTAATACAGGAAGTAAAAGAGTCCCTAATAAAATAGACCCTAGTAAACCAACACCAAGACATATAGTAATACAATTGGCAAAAAACAAAGAGAAAGAGGAACTCCTTAAAGCAATAAGGGAGAAAAAAAAACATCAAGTACAAAGGTAGGGACATAAGAATCAAACTAGATCTCCAATTTGAAATAATTCAAGCAAGAAGACAGTGGAATGACATATTTAAACGACTGAATGAAATAAATTTCAACCTAGGGTCCAATACCCAGCAAAACTATCATTCATATGGGAGGACAGACTAAAAACATTCTCAAACATGAACGAATTTGAACTATTTGTGCAAACAAAACCTACCCTAAATGACCTACTCAGAGACAAATTACACAATCCAAACCCCCGATTGTAACAAAAACCACCCTACACAACACAACTGCACAAAAATCCTCTCTCTCAATAATCTCCCTAAATGTTAACGGACTAAACTCTCCAATTAAAAGACACATAGTAGAGAACTGGAATAGGAAAAAGAAACCAGACTTCTGCTGTCTGCAAGAAACACACCTACAGCTACAGGATAAGCACAGGCTTAGAATAAAAGATGGAAAGTAATTATTCAGGCCAATGGAAAACAAAAAAGAGCAGGGACGGCCATTCTTATATCAGACCAAATCGCACTCAACCTCAAGAAAGTGATCAGAGACAAAGAGGGTCACTACTCACTGATCAGGGGAACATTAGATCAAGAAACACTAACCCTGGTCAATATCTATGCACCTAATGTAGAGTCAGCAAAATATGTGAGGCAACTGCTCACAAACCTGGAGAAACACATGAAGGGAAATGTGATAATAGTAGGGGACCTCAATACTCCACTATCACCACTGGACAGATCCACCAAACAGAAAAATAGCAAAGAAATAAGAGCTCTAAATGAAAAATTAGAAGATTTAGGGCTAATAGACTTATATAGAGCCCTCCATCCCCTGAAAGCAGAATACACATTCTTCTCAAACACACATAGAACCTTCTCCAGAATAGACCATGTCTTAGGACACAAAGCCAACCTATATAAGACCACAAAGGTAAGGATCATTAGAAGTACCCTTTCAGATCTCTACGAAACAGAGGTCAAAATTGACGTCAAGAAGAAGCAATGGAGAAAAACTAATACCTGGAGATTAAACAACATGCTGCTCAACAACAGCTGGATCAAAGAACAACTCAAGGAAGAAATGAAGAGATTCCTTGAGACAAATGATAATGAAGAGAAAACATGTCAATATTTGTGGAACACAGAAAAAGCAGTAATTAGGGGGAAACTCATAGCAATACAGGCCTATGTCAAGAAACAGGAAAATAACAAAACCAACAGTTTAAAAGGGTGGGGTGACAGGGTTATGTTGTAGTCTCCCACTATTATTATGTTGCTTTGATGCCTTCTTTTTATATTTGGCAACAATTATTTTAAGTATTTTGCTTGTCCCTCATTGAGTGCATATATGTTTAGGAGTGTGATGTCTTCCTATTGTATATATACCTTGATTATTAGGAAATGCCCATTTTTGTATCTTATACATATTTATTTCTAAAATTTGTGTGACTTGATTTTAATAGGAATAGTTCAGCTTCTTAAAGGGAGTTTTATCTTGTATAATTATACTCTATCTTTTGATTTTAAGTTTATGTTTGTTATGACTATTCAGATGTGTTTCTAGTAGGCAGAAAATGTTGGATTCTAAGATTTGATGCATTTTGACATTCTATATCTCTTACATAGTGCATTTAATCCATTGGCTTTGAGAGAGATAACTTTGATGGAATTAATGTCATCTTTATGTAAGATTTTGGTGTGTCTCTTGGTCTTTCTTTTCTTAAGGAAAAGTCTGTAAAATTTCTGAGCTGTTCTTTAACTGTGGAGATATGTATGCTTCCTTCAAACATGACTGTGAGTCTGCCGGTATGAAGCATTTTTGCAAAGCATTCATTTCATTGATTTTACTCAAAATACCTCGCCACTGTATTTGAGCCTTGAGTGTTACATGTGCCAGGTCTGCTGAAAATCTTAAGGATGCTTCGTTGAATGTAATGTCCCTTTTTGATCTTGCTGCTTTAAGCAATCTATCCTATATGTGGGATTATTTTCTTGACTAGGATATCTCTTGGGTGCTTTTCTTCAGAACTCTTTTAGCTGGTAGTCTTTGGGTATGCAGCATTTGGTTGTACGTACTCTTTAGCTCTAGGAGTTTCTCTGCAATGATACCCTTGACTATTGATTCTTTATGGGGATTTTCTTCCCAGTCTCTTGGACTCCCAATTATACTTATGTTGTTTCTGTTGAGTTCATCAAAGACTTCTTTTTTTTCTGTTCACATAATTTGAGGATATTTTCTATTGCCTGATTATTTGTTTTAAGGCTGTTTTCCAGCCTCTTCTGTTTGTTGTTATTAAGCAGCTCATCTTCCAGCTCACTGATTCAATCTTCAGCCAATTTTACTATGTTGGAAAGGTTTTCCAGTGAAGTTTTCATTTCACATACTACTAAGTTTTTAGTCCTGTTATTTCAGTTCAGATTTTTCTCATTTTTATTTTAATATCCTTTTGATTCTTATTTGTTATTTATTCAGTTCATTCCATGCTTTCTTTGAGTTCTGTCATATTCCTCCATATTTCTTCTATAAAGTCCTTGTCTGAGAAGGTAAATAGGTGGTTGACACTTTTTAGCTCATCAAAGTTGCCATATTCATTATTTTTGCATGGTGGTGGCCTCTGTTGTTTCCTCATTGTCATGCTTATAGTGTGTTGTTTCTATGTTTTGTGCTGGGATTCATTTACTAGGAAATGTGCAGGGACATAAAGTGGAGCAGAGTAGCCAAGGTCCTCTGTCTCTGCCCTTTTTGGCAGGGTTATCTCGCCTCTATTGTCATGTACTATGTGGGCTTTTTAGGGCTGGTGTGTTCATGTGCCAGTGGTAGGTCAGGATGGCACCCCATTGAAGTTTGCATGACTGGTAGTGATCACTCTCCATCCTATGTGGTCAGTGTTAATTCATCTCCTTTTATGCAAGTTCCATGGGTTCTTCAGCTCAGTCTGGGTCCTAGTGCCAGTGGCAGGTAGGCATAGCACCTGCTTTGAAGTACATGAGACTGGTGGGGATCAGGCTACACCCTTCTTTGGCAGGGTCAGCTCAACTCTGTTGACATGCCTTCCATGGATTCTTCAGGCAAAGGTGGGTCCTGGTACTGGTGACAGGTCAAGATTGCACTCCTGTTGAATGCACATGGCTGGTTCGATATATATATTTCATGGAGGCCAGTCTCAAAAAGAAACTATGAATTTCACTACATCTTATCATAACTTTTCAAATCTAAAACCCAGAAAAGCTTTTAGCTTTTTATCATTTTAAGAGACCACAGAAAATATCCTCTTGCATCCAAGCACTTCAACTGCAATTTCACTTTTGTACAAGAATTAAAATGTAGTAATTTAATTTCTTTTTCAACAAATAAGACTCCAATTTATTATTATTCATGGTACTATACTAGATAGATATGAAGAAGTGAAACTCTGAAAAACTCACAAATCCTCATGTCAGAAGAAAGTATCTGGAAGATTACATCACCCAAATCCCTAATCATCAAAGCTTAGACTTCAAGGTAATTATAAGTTTAGTTTAATGTTTTGCAAAAATTTCAATAACTCCATGCACTTTGCTCTAAATAATTTCTTGCTGTTTCAAATTGCCTCTTAGGTTATTTTTACAGAACATTCGAATTGCAGAAATATTAATCTAGTTTTGCTAAGTGTAGTATGTTGCTATGGTTACTTTTCCTAAATAAGATTTCTTTTTCTTTTCTGTTACCTTGGTAATGGAGCACCAAACCTCCCTGTGGTAAAAGAACATCTGCTTGCTTCCAGCCTATTTGAACCACTGAATTAGCTTCTCCAACTGGGATCCTGAACCTTCAAAGGAAACACAAATCCCCGACTGTATTGAGCAGATCTGTATTGAGCATCAATCAGTTGAAGCTCTTTGGCATTGGAGAACCAAGAAATTTCTGACTGCTGTGCACAGAATGATGATGTCATTAGCTGCAGCACTTTGGATTTGATCTACCTGAAAGTTGATAGGCACTGTGGATCAATACATAGATATGATTCCTGCCTTCAAAAACTTTTCAATTTATGGAGAAAGGGAAAGTTCTTGTGTTACACTGCCATGACTACCATAAAATATCTGATACTTTAAAAATGGCCCCTAATTACTGTCATATGGATGCAGGTCCCGGATTAGTATAAAAAGCATTATTTTGAATACGTGGGGTGGGTGGGTGAGGGGTGGGTTCTGCTGATGGCTGCCTGGCTGTTTCTCCCAGACATTGATTGCATTTTCCAGACAGCATTACTTAAAAATATTTTGGCTATTTCTGTTACCTTGTAACTTCTCCATTTTCCTCCTCTCTTGTTCTTTCTCTCTGATTAAATACTTGGCTAAGTCTCACCCTTAATCTCTGATTTCTATCTTTGTGTTCTGTTCAGCTTGAGCTATGTTTTCTTTGATTTCTATGAGAATCATCCGTATTTCTATTCTAAATTCCTTATCTGAGAGATTAATAAGATGGTTTGTATTTTTGGTGTCATCAGAGCTATCATCTTCATTCTCTGTTCATGGTGTTTGCCTACAAGATTTCCCCACTGTCACGCTTGTAGTGTGATTTTTTTCTATGGGTTATGGAGGGGTTTATTAGTTAGAAAGAGCACGAGGCCGCAAAGTGAATTGGCCGCCCTCTTCTGGAGCCTCTAGGAGACAGTTTTCGCTGGGTCTTTCTTGGCCCTCCCAGAGACAGAAGAGAAGAGAAACAGGTGAAGGTGACAGATATTCTCAGTCCCTCTCCCAGTTGCTATGCTCACAGCAGGGGCCAGAAACCTCCCACCTTCACAGACAAAGGAGATACCTTTCTTCTGGGGCACCTCTGGTAGCCATTTTTTTTGCTGAGTCTTTCTTGGCCTTTCTGCTGGGGAGCCTCTAGGAGATAGTTTTCACTGGGTTTTTCTTGACCCTTTCTGCTGGGGTGCCTTGGGTAGCCAGTTTTCGCTGGGTCTTTTTTGGATTTCTGCTGGGGCACCTCTAGGAGACAGTTTTTACAGGGTCTTTCCTGGCCTTCTCATGAGAGTTTCAGGAAACATAAGAGGAGAGAAATAGGCAAAGGTGATAGGTCCCCTCAGTCTCTCTCTCAGTTGCTACGCTCTTCACCCTTAATCTCTATTCCTCTCTCTGCCTAGGGTTTCCCTGTAAGGCTGTTGCCTCCTTAATCTGCCTGTACCCTCATAGACCTGGTCTTGGGTTGAAAACTTTCTTGTCCTGCCTGATTGGCCTCTGGCAATTGGTGGACTCTGGCAGATATTAGTATGCTGAGTGAAATGATTATGATAAATTGGTGAAATATAAAATAATTTTATTTTTGTGGATTTTAAGAAGATAATAAATAGATATAGTTATTGTACCTAGAGACTATAGGTATGAGAATAAATAGTACCAGTCCATTGTAGGATGTTGCCACAAAGAATGGTGAATGCAATTAGGGTATTGAATAGGCTAAATTGACAGTGATGTTTGGAACTGATCATGGTGGAAAAATTGGGTGCTGAAAGAAGACAAAGTTATAAGCATGATACTCCTTCTTTAGAAAGAGTGTAAACTTCAGTGTCAAAAAGTAGAGAGAGAAATAAAATTCCTTTCCCAGAGTCAGGTAGAGGAGGATTGGAAGGAAACTGAGGACAGTGGTGGTGGGGAATATGCACTGTATTGCAAAGCAAATTGTCTAAAATGGAAAAGGAAGGGAGAGGAAAGAAAGAAATGAAAATGTATGACCCAGAAACATGAAATTTTTGAGCTTTGGAGAGAGTGAAAGGGAAACTGAGGACAATGGTGGCAGGAAATATGCACTGGTGAAGGTTGTTGTACATTCATTGACTAACTAAATCGTGAACATCTTTGTCTGAGAAGAAATAACAATGTATTATAACAATCATGTAACCATTGAGTTTAACTTAAAAATGTATTGAAATGTAGATTCAACCATATAGCCATTTTAAAAATTTTTGTCGATTTTAATAATCACCAAGTAATTTCAGGTAATAATTTTAGAAATGTTGGATTGAAAATAAAATCATAAATTGTACAATAAAATACATGCAGAAATCAATACAAAATTGAGAAATGAAATTCACACAAAATATTAATTCTTTAGTAAAAAAATTAATATAAAATATTCAATCTTGGTCACAGAAGAAAATAAGTAAATAATAATCAAAGAGGTATTTACATATAAACTCTCATTGAATGTTTACTATTACTTACTTAATAACTTTATTCAAAATTGTCAAAACATAGATGTAACCAGGGTATCTTCCAGTGGGTGAATGCATAAACTCTGGTGTATCCAAAAATGGAATATTATTAAACACTAAAAAGAATTATCAGTCAAGTCATGAAAACATGATGAAAATGCAAAATGTATAGTTTTAGCTTGGTATCTTCACGAATTTATCTAGGATTCTACATACACCAAAATATTTTGAGACATGCCCTTTGCATAAATGGCACAGTATTCACATGAAATCTAAACATATCAGTTAATCATTACATAAAATATTTAATGAATATATTTTTAGCAAATATAAATGTAAAGATTTATGTCCTATTCTTTAGAGAATAATAACAAAGGTAAAAGTCTGTGCATCCTCAGTACAAAATATACCATCATAGTTCTCACTAGATATTAGTATTTTAAAGTCCATGGTTCGTTAAATCTAGATTATGGAGAGCTGACTGACTTATAACCAAACAGACGAAGATATCTTAAGAGACAACACATTTCAAATTATATGACATGCAGAAAGTATCAAAATCAACAAACCTAGATCAGAAATCAATGAAGTAGAAATCCAAAAGACAGATAGATCAACAAAAGTAAAAGTTGGTTCTTCGAAGAAAAAAAAAGATTGATAAACGATAAGCAAAAATCAGGAAAAAAAAAAACAAGAGAAACTTAGTAAACCAGGGGGCCGCACAGATAGTGCAGTGGTAGGGTGTTTGCCTTGCACTCAACTGATTTAGGACAGATGGTGTTTCATATGTTCCCCCTTGCCTGCCGGGAAAATTTCTGAGCGCAGAGTCAAGAGTAACCCCTAAGCGCCACCAGTTTTGACCTAAAACAAAACAAAACAAAAAAGTGAGAAACTTAGTAAACCAGATTAGAAATGAAAAGCGGGAGATCACTACAGATACTACACAGATTCAAAGTGTAATCAGAGACTAGTTTGAGAAACTATGCCATGTAACATGAGAACCTGGCAGAAATTGATAAATTCTTGAACTCATAATTTTCCATGGTTGAATCAAAATGATCTTTTATATTTAAACAGATTCATCACTATTGAGGAAAATTAAAATGGCAATAAAGAGTTCCCAAAAACAAAAGCCCAGGCCCAGGTGAAGTCACAAATAAATTCTTTCAAAATTTTCAAGAAGAAATACTACCAATACTTTTCAGGCTCTATTATAAAATGGAAGAAACAGCAACACTACCAAATAACTTTTATGATCCTAATATTATCCTGATATCAAAAACAGATAAACTGCAAAAAAAGAAAACTACAGATCACTAACCCTGATGAACACAGACTCAAAGATCCTCAACAAAATCCTGGTAAATAGCATCAGGAAGGTGATACATTATGACAAGTAGGTTTCATGCCAAGAATGCAAGTATGCTTTAATAAGTAAATCAATATATAATAAACCATGTCAACAAAAGAAATATCAAAAAACATAAGATCATAAGATAGATGCTGAGAAAGCATTCTATAAGGTCCAACATCGATTTATGATAGAAACTCTAAACAAGATGGGAATGGAACAAACTTATTTCAATATAGTCAAGGCAATCTAACACAAATGAATAGCCAATATTATTTTCAATTGTGATAAACTAAAACCTTTCCTCTAAAATTTTGTTCTAGGTAAGGCTGCCCCCTCTCACCACTCCTATGTAATATAGTACTGGGAGTACTTCACAGTAATTAGGCAAGAAAAAGATATCAGTGGAATCCAGATAAGAAAGGAAGAAGTAAAGCTCTCATTGTTTGCAGATGACATGATACTATATTTAGGAAATCCTATAGACTATCAAAAAGCTTTTTTAAACAATAGATTCACATAGCAAAGGGAAGGCTACAAAATTAGCACGCAAAAATCAATGGCCTTCTTATATTCCAATAATGATAGAGAAGAAATGAACAGCAAAATAACAGTTTCATTCACATTAGTGCCACACAAACATAAATACATTGAAGTCAATTTAAAAGTTAAAGGACCTAGATTTCTTTGTATAGGTCCTTCACATTTTTAGTCAAGTTGATTCCAAGATATTTGAGTTTGTATGGCACTACTGTGACTGGGGTTGTTTTCTGTTTTTTATTTTTAACCATTTTAATATACTATTTTTTATTTAAAAACCTTGATTACATACATGATTGTGTTTGGGTTTCAGTCATGTAAAGAACACCACCCATCACCAGTGCAACATTCCCATCACCAATGTCCCAAGTCTCCCTCCTCCCAACCGACCCCTGCCTGTACTCTAAACAGGCTCTCCATTTCCCTCATACATTCACATTATTAGGACAGTTCAAAATGTAGTTATTTCTCTAACTAAACTCATCACACTTTCTGGTGAGCTACCTGAGGTGAGCTGGAACTTCCAGCTCTTTTCACTTTTGTGTCTGAAAATTATTATTGCAAAAATGTCTTTCATTTTTCTTAAAATGCATAGATCAGTGAAACCATTCTGCATTTTTCTCTCTCTCTGACTTATTTCACTCAGCATAATAGATTCCGTGTACATCCATGTATAGGAAAATTTCATGATTTCATCTCTCCTGACAGCTGCGTAATATTCCATTGTGTATATGTACCACAGTTTCTTTAGCCATTCCTCTGTTGAAGGGCATCTTGGTTGTTTCCAGAGTCTTGCTATGGTGGGGTTGTTTTCTTAATGTCCATTTCTTCCTTATTACTATTGCTGTATAGAAAGGCCATTGATTTTTGTGTGTTAATTTTGTAACCTGCCTCCTTGCTGTATGAGTCTATTGTTTCTAGAAGCTTTGTGGTAGAGTCTTTAGGGTTTTCTAAGTAGAGTATCATGTCATCTGCAAACAGTGAGAGCTTGAATTCTTCCTCTCCTATCTGGATTCCCTTGATATCTTTTTCTTGCCTAATTGCTATAGCAAGTACTTCCAGTGCTATGTTGAATAGGAGTGGTGAAAGAGGACAGCCTTGTCTTGTGCCAGAATTTAGAGGAAAGGCTTTCAGTTTTTCTCCATTGAGGGTAATATTTGCCAGTGGCTTGTGGTAGATGGCCTTAACTATATTGAGAAAGGTTTTTTTCCATTCCCATCTTGCTGAGAGTTTTGATCAAGAATGGGTGTTGGACCTTATCAAATGCATTCTCTGCATCTATTGATATGATAATGTTGTTTTTATTTTTCTTGTTGTTGATGTTGTGTATTATGTTGATAGATTTACGGATGTTAAACCATCCTTGCATTCCTGGGATGAAACCTACTTGATCGTAGTGGATGATTTTCTTAATGAGGCATTGAATCCTATTTGCCAGGATTTTGTTGAGGATCTTTGCATTTGCATTCATCAGCGATATTGGTCTGTAATTTTCTTTTTTTGTAGCATCTCTGTCTGGTTTAGGTATCAAAGTGATGTTGGCTTCATAAAAGCTATTTGGAAGTTTTCCTGTTTTTTCAATTTCATGAAAGATTCTTGCCACTATTGGTAGTAGTTCCTCTTAGAAAGTTTGAAAGAATTCATTAGTGAATCCATCTGGGCCTGGGCTTTTTTTTTGAGCAGACATTTTACTACCATTTTAGTTTCTTCAATAATGATGGGGGTATTTAGGTATGCTACATCCTCTTCCTTCAACCATGGAAGATTATAGGAGTTCAAGATTTTATCCATTTCTTCCAGGTTCTCATTTTTAGTGGCGTAGAGTTTCTCAAAGTAGTTTCTGATTACCCTTTGAATCTCTGTCATATCACGTGTGATCTCTCATTTTTCATTCCTAATACAAGTTATCAAGTTTCTCTCTCTCTTTCTTTGTTAGTTTTCCCAGCGGTCTATTAATCTTGTTTATTTTTTTTTCGAAGAACCAATTTCTGCTTTCGTTGATCTTTTGGATTGCTTTTTGGGTTTCCACTTCATTGATTTCTGCTCTCAGCTTTGTTATTTCATTCTGTCTCCCTATTTTTTGTTCCTTTTGTTGAGCACTTTCTAATTCTATGAGCTGCGTCATTAAGCTATTCAGGTAGGCCCCTTCTTCCTTCCTGAAGTTTGCTTGCAAAGCTATAAATTTTCCTCTCAATACTGTTTTTGATATGTCCATAAGTTCTGATAGTTTGTGTCTTTATTATCATTTGTTTCCAGGAAATTTTTGATTTCCACTTTGATTACATCTTGGACCCACTGTTTATTCAGTATGAGGCTGCTTAACTTCTAGGTGTTAAAGTTTTTTCTTCTGTGTCCCTTGGGAATTCACATATAATTACAGAGCCTTGTGGTCAGCGAAGGTAGCCTGCAAAATATCTACCTTCTTGATATTAGGAAGGTATGTTTTATGTGCCAGCATGTAATCTATCTTGGAGAATGTCCCATGTACATTGGAGAAAAATGTGCCTCCAGGTTTCTAGGAATGAAGTGTCCTATATATATATATCTACTAGGCCTCTTTCTTCCATTTCTTTATTGAGGTCTAGTATATTCTTGTTGGGTTTCAGTCTGATTGACCTATGCAGCGTTGACAAAGCCGTGTTGAGGTCCCCCACAATTATTGTGTTGTTATTGATATTTTTTTTCAGATATGTCAACAATTGTATTAAATATTTTTCTGTCCCCTCATTCAGTGCATATATGTTTAGGAGATTGATTTCTTCCTGCTCTATATATCCCTTGATTAATACAAAATGTCCATATTTGTCCCTTCCAACTTTCCTGAGTATAATGTTTGCATCATCTCATATTATTATGGTTACTCCAGCTTTTTTATGGGTGTTGTTTGCTTGGATAAATTTCCTCCAGCCTTTTATTTTGAGTCTGTTTGTTCTGATTATTCAGGTGCATTTCTTGTAGGCAACAGACGGTTGGATTGGAGATCTTATTTATCTCATCTTTCACAGCACCAAATCTATTCTCAGCTTCTGTTAGCCTGTTGGAGAGCATATCCATTTTGCCAGTCAATTTGTCTACTGAGTTTTTCAGGCCTGTTATTTGACCTGCTATTTCAGTTTGGAGTTTTGTGATTTCTGTCTTCACATTTTCTTGGTTCTTATTAGTGTTCTGTTCAACTCGATCCATGGTTTCTTTGAGTTCTTTGAGCATCTTCCATATTTTTTGTCTAAAGTCCTTATCTGAAAGATTGATTAGTTGTTTGGCCGTTTTCTGGTCATCAGAATTGTCATCTTTATTCTCTATGTCTCATTCTGGCCTGAGTTGTTTCCCCATTGTCCCACTTGTATTGTGGGTTTTTCTACGTGTTGTGGTGGTATTCATTGGCTAAATGATGTGCATGGTCATGCTCTCTGGCTCCACCCTTTCTGGGTGGGTCAACTTGCCTCCAAGAATGGGGAGCCCTCCATGGATGAAGCCTCACACAGAATCAAATCATAGGTGCGAGCACGCAGCAGAGAAGACAGTCTGGGGAGAGATGCTGGGCTTCAATGATCCAGCTCAGTTCTTAGTGTGATTTTTTTTCTTCTTGTTGCAGTGGCATTCTTTCCTTAGAAAGAGTACATGACCACATAGCTAAGCGGAGCTAAGTGCTCTTCTGGAGCCTGTGGGAGAGCAAATTTTCTGGGCCCTTTTTGGCCCACTCCCAAGAGGTTTAGGAGACAGGACATGAGACAAACACACACAGGCAGCACACACAGTTTCTCACAGTCGGGCCCCACTGGGCCGGCATAGATTTTCCCAGCCTGATGTTACAAACAGGGGGCTTGCCTTTTGTCCTACTATCATTTTAACTTAATTCCTATTTATCTCAATATAAATATAGCTTTCCCTAAATGATTTAAGTTCTAAATAAATAGAGTACATTTTAAATGTTATTTTTATGTTTTTACACTAAAAATGTCATAAACTTCACCTCTGTAAAGAATGATGCAATCATACAATTTTCTGCAACATGGAATTAAATGGGAGATATTATGTTAAATGAAGTAAGCCAGAATAAGAAGGATAAATATGAAATGATATCACTTATATGTGGTATTAGAATAACAACATGAATAAATTCAATGGTTTAAATGAGAGTTGGAATCAAGAGACCCAAACTTTTAACAATCTAAACTTAAAATACATCTGTTATAATGACAGGCTAGGGACAGGGGTGGTGGTATGGGAAGCACTTGGGGAAAATTGGTGGAGGGATGTTGACACTGGTGGTGGTACTGGCCCTGATTCATTGTATGTATTTCAGAAACCAAACTATGAAGGACTTTGTAAATCACAATGATTTTAATAAAATTAAATGAAATATAAATAAAATAAAAAGAAATGAGTAAGAGTCAGTGATGTAGCTCAATTGACAGAGAACATACCTATTGCATGTTTCCTGGCTTCACTTAGCATTTGCTTCTAGGAGTATTGTATGGTGTATTCCTGGAAGCCAGTGAAAACTAGTGGATTTGAAGTATCAGTGTGTCATAACCGCACCTTTGGACAAAGCATTGAACCAATTGGCCCTGACTATTCTTCAGGACACCACAGGAACGTGCACACTGTAAAAAAATGAACTTCCTGGGGCCAGGAGTAATCCCTGTATTTCATTGAGTGTAGCCCCAATACAAAAACAAAGAGAAAACAAAAATGAACTTCCTTAATAAAATGTTCTCAGGGCTTTGTCTGGCTTTGTGTTATGGGCTCAATCCTGTGCTAAGGGATATGGTACCAGGTGTTGATATAAAGCTGGACACATGCAAGATAAAAATATAAACAGTATATTTCTCCAGTCCAAACCTTGGAATATTTAAAAAAATTTCTCAGCTTCTCTGTCTCTTTTCTTTGAAATGTTCCAGCTATTTACATTTAAAGTCATTATTAACAGTAAGAACTTATGATATATAATCTTATTTTCCTACTCTTATATTTCATTTGTTCATTTCTTCTCTTGCTAACTTTATTTGTGAATGGATGGTTTTCAAATATGTTATTTTTATTACATTCTATTTATAATGTGTGTATATATT
Organism: Suncus etruscus; assembly: GCF_024139225.1. Lineage (NCBI taxonomy): Eukaryota > Metazoa > Chordata > Mammalia > Eulipotyphla > Soricidae > Suncus > Suncus etruscus. The sequence goes on along the minus strand of NC_064868.1, from coordinate 48,408,297 downwards.
ATAGGTTTTTGTTTTGTGGTTACCTTGGGTCTTAGGGTTTTTTATATTGTTAACTAGCATCCTTTCATTTCAGTTCAAAGGACTCTTTTCAGGATGTTTGGTAAAGCAAATATAGGTACTGAGCTCTCCTGAAATAGTTTGAAAAATTATTTTTATTTGTGCATTTTTAAAATAATTTTTATTTTGACAAACATGGATTACAAATATTTCACAGTGATATTTTAGGCACATATTGACATTGAATCAGGGGAGTTCCCACAACCAAAGTTGTCATTCCTCCACCCCAGTTCCCAGCATGCATCTCATACCCCCTCCCGTACCCCCCAGTTGCTAGTATAAGTGGTCCTCTAGGTATCTAGCTTGTTGTTGTTGGCTCAGGGCTTGGTGTTTCAGTCCGATCATTTTATTACTATTTCATGATCATACAACTATTTGGTCTTTGTACCTCCATTATTTTTCCCTCAATTTGAGAGGCGGAACAAGATGGTTCAAGTTATGTGGTTCTGTTTGAACAAAGGAAAAAAATGGGTAAAAATCAAACAAGCAACAAATGGGCTGAGATAGAGGCTGTAGATATTAACTTGAGAGAATAAAAGGAAAAAGAAAGAGAAACACAACAATACAAAAAATTCAAACAAATAATTCAAAAAGCACCACAGCAATAAGACAACCAACACACAATATCCAAGGTCCTGAAATAAAAACCAAAAAAGCTCATAAAACGAAAAAAACAGCAACAACAATAACAACTCCACCAAATTATTTTACGCTGCTTTTTTTTTTCTGCATAGGCACAGTAAATACTGGGGAAATTAGATAGGGAATTAAGAGATACAGGGTCAGGGTTTCTCTGCCCTTAAATTATACTGTCATGGGAATAACTACAGACTTCATCCATGTTCATTTACTCTCCACTAGGTCCTTTTGTGGTGTATGGAAAACGTCTGTTCTGTCAGATGATAAAATCAGACCTAGGTATCTAGAGATCTTGGATTCTGCACAGTCAAAGAATAAAGCCTATGATGAAGTCTTTCTTTATGGTTCTAGAAACTCTGTTCCATCACTGTTGTTTTAATCAGTTTTCTGTAGTTGGTGGTCTTGGTTTTTGCAGAAGACCTGTTCAGTTGCAGTTGTCTCAGTAAGACGTCTGGAGTTAGAGATCTTGGTGTTGTACATGTCATAGGTCAAAACCTAGACTAGGGCTTTTTATCAGTCCCAGGTCTTCTGACTTTATCCTATCATAACCTGCTCTTAGATCAAGTTGTTGTCATTTCCTCTTTTTCAGGATATCATGTCAAAACCGGTGCATGTTTGGTGTCAGAGCAGAATTAATAATGTCTCAGAGAGAGTTTGGTTCCTGGAGATTTTGTGGAGAACTGTGTCTGTTCTATGTCTGAGATCTAGTGTTCAGGGTTGGACAGTCACTGTCTAATCACCTGGAATCTAAGTTGGGTATCATGACATATGTTCAAGGTTGGAGGTGCCCCTGCATTGTAAGAAAGTATGAGTTCTTATCCATAGTAGATAATATCTTGTTTCCTATACATGAAATTTCCTCCTTTTCAGTATGCCTTTGCAGGAAGAAATGATATTGCTCATGCATTTGGGGGTGGGAGTGTCAGACTCCATCCTCTCTGTGCCCTGGTTTTGACCTGAGCTATTATCCCAAGCAAGACATTTACTGTAGGCTTTTTGTACCAAGCAGAACCAAAAGAATTGAAGTTAAGGAAGTGAAGAAAACAGACACAAGACAATATATATTCTCACATATATAAATAAAAATTTAAAATGGGGGCCGGAGAGATAGCATGGAGGTAAGGCGTTTGCCTTTCATGCAGAAGGTCATCAGTTCGAATCCCGGTGTCCCATATGGTCCCCGTGCCTGCCAGGAGCAATTTCTGAGCATGGAGCCAGGAGTTTCCCCTGAGCAGTGCTGGCTGTGACCCAAAAACCACAAAAAAATTTTAAATGAGTTAAAAAAGTAACTAAGGGAATAAAGTGATGCGGGAGACTACCTTACATTTGTGGATAAATAAGTTAAGAAGTAGTATTATATATGTCTTAAACTTATAAAGGCTTCCCCATTGTCTTTTAAGATTTTCTTGTGGGGTGTGAGATCCAGGGCACATTTTCATCACACACCCTGTTCTTCTTCAGATTGAGAAAATATTTGCAGCAGAGAGTTCTCAGGTAGAGTTCTTGCACTGGGGATTCTTCTGGAGCTAGTCCTGTATCAAACAACAGTCCACATTTGGGAGAGGTGAGAAGGAGGGGCACACAGCATGAGTCAGCAGGGATGTTGATTGTAGTTTCTTGCCGGGAACTTGAGAAGAATGTGTATTTTGCTTTCTGGGGGTGGAGGGCTCTATAATAGTCTATTAGCCCTAGTTTTTCTAATTTTTCATTTAGGGCTCTTATTTCTTTGATAGTTTTCTGTCTGGTGGATCTGTCCAGTGGTGATTGTGGAGTTCTCCTACTACTATCACATTTCCTTTCATGTGTTTCTCCAGGTTTGCGAGCAATTACTTTATGTATTTTGTTGGCTCTACATTTGGTGCATAAATATTAACCAGGGTTAGTACTCTTGATTTAGTGTTCCCCTGATCAGTAAGTAGTGACCCTCTTTTTCTCTGATCACTTTCTTGAAGAGGAATGCAATTTGGTCTGATATAAGAATGGCTATTCTTGCTTTTTTTTGTTTTCCATTGGATTGAATAATTGATTTCTATCCTTTTATCTAAGCCTGTGTCTATCCCGTACTTGTAGGTGTGTGTCTTCAGGCAGCAGAAATCCGTTTATGTTTTCTAATCCAGCTATCTATTATGTGTTTTTAATGGGTGAGTTTAGTCCATAAACATTTAAGAGATTATTGCCAGAGAGGGCTGTTGTGCAGTTGTATTTTGTAGGGTGGTTTTTGTTACAATCAGAGGTTTGGATTTTGTAATTCGTCTCTGAATAGGTCATTTAAAATCAGTTTTGTTTGCACAAATAATGCGAGTTTGGTTTTGTTTGAGAATGTTTTTAGTCTTCCCTCCCAGATGAAAGAGAGTTTTGCTGAATAGTGGACTGACTCTAGGTTGAAATTTTTTTATATAAATGTTTAAATATGTCATTCCACTGTCTTCTTGCTTGAATTGTTTCACTTGGGAGATCTGGTTTGATTCTTATGTTCCTTCCTTTGTACTTGAGGTTTCTTTTCTCCCTTATTGCTTTAAGGAGTTCATCTTTCTCTTTGGTTTTTAATTTGCCATTTGGATTACTATATGTCTTGGTGTTGGTTTATTAGGGTCTAGTTTATTAGGGACTCTTCACCTCCTGGATTTGTAAAGAAGCCTCTTTCTAGAGGGTGGAAAACTTTTTCGCTATTATTTCCCTGACTACTTGTTCTTCCCCTTTCCCCATTTCCTCCCCTTCTGGTATACCTATGATTCTTAGATTATTTTTTTGTCTTTGTTCATTAAATACTGAACTTTTTCTTTCAGTGCTTTATCTTTTATTTTCTTGTTGGCTTCTTTGTCGTTTTTTGTTTGCAGTTTTTCTTTGAGTTCTTCTATGTGATTCTCCAACTGTGTTATTCTGCTATTATGGCTTTCTAAGACGTTTGTTTATTTCCTTTAATTCCATTTGTATTGAATCTCTCATTTCTGTAACAGTTCTTTAAGTTGGTTGATTTGTTCATCTATGGATTTCTTGTACTTGTTGGCTGGTGATTCTTTCATTTCTTTTACCATGGCTTGCTTTTCTTTCGTCGTGGCTGCTTTTAGGTCCTCATTTATTGGATCTGTGTTTTTTGCTGGACTTGGAAACTTGTTAGGATTTCTCTCCATATCCCTAGTTGTTAGTGTCTTCCTTAGTTTACCCATATTTCCTTTCATGTAGTGATTCGGCTTAGAGTGCAGTGCCTTCAGGTTTCAGCCCTCTTTTGCCACCTGTGGTGTGTGGCTGGGTCCTTTCTTTGGAATGAGGCTCTAGTTGGTTATGTTGGCTGAGGTTGCTGAGGTTTGGCCCCTCCCCATCCTCCAGTCGAGCCTAGGGATCGTCCCTCACCCACTTCCTGTCAGCCAGAGCAGTTCAGCTCCTAGCCACAATGATAGAGGGCTCAGTTGAGCCTAGATTACTTGCCCACCCCCCACCTGAGAGCCCGCCAGCGCTTCCTTCTTGCCTTCCTGGGAAAGCATGGTGCCTCTCTAGTCACTGGTCCCCCTGACTCACGATCTCCCATCGTGAGATGGCGACCCCTGTGCTCTCCCTCTGGGCCCTCTTGTCTCACTCTCCCTTACTGTCTCCCAGGGTGCCTAGGCTGTTGCAGTGAGATGTTGACCCCGTGTGTTCCCTTCATTTGTGCATTTTTTAACTATATGGGCCACTGCTGATGGTGCTGAAAAAGTGTTATAAAATACTGAAGTTATAATTCAGGGCTTTATGCTACTGCTCTACTTCTGGAGCTAATATTGCTTCCATTTTCGAAGGACAACTTCACTAAGTAAAGTATTCTTGATTATCAGTATAGAATTGTGTATATATGGTCTTATATATACATAATTCAGATGCATATATATGCATATATATAAAGGTGTTGGAACCACACCAAGTAGTTCTCAGGGGGAAACTCCTGGCTTTTCATTTTGGGGTTACTCCTGGTAGTGCTCAGGTAACCTGTGTGGTGCCAGAGTTTAGGGTGACCTACATGCAAGACAAACACCTTGGTCTCTCCAGGTCTCTCCAGCCTTGGAAATTTTTATTTTAGCATTTTGAATACATTAACTTACTTTTTATGGCATGCAGTAATCTGCCATTAAGTACCACATTAATCTGCTATTAATCAATCTGCTATTAATTAGCAAGTTAATCTGCTATTAATGCCAATTTTTCATGAGTTTCTTTTATTCATTTTTCTTTAAAAGTAATTTTCTTGGTCTTTACTTACAAATACATTTATTATAATGGATCTTGAAAACCATTTTATGTTGAATTTTTAAGATAACATAATTAGTTGGAAAAACTTTCATATTCATATCTCACCACAGATTTGGGGACTTCACAATTATTAATTTTTAAAATAATATTTCTACCATTTACTCTCATTTATTTTCCTGGGATTACAATGTTGACTATCTTGTTTTCTTTAATGGTGTTCTGTAAAGCCTGTAGGCATTTTCATTCCTTTTAGTTCTCATAATTTTTGTTCTTCTGACTGGAAATTTGTTAATTTTTGCACAAGACCAGTTTCTGATGCCACCACCTTGATGATGTTACCTAATATGGGTTTTTATTTTACTGATTTTCCTCTTCAAGTTATTCTAATATTTTTTCAAGTCCTTGATTTTAGTAGACTCATTTTAATTTTTATGAAAATATTTTTAGAATTATATACATTTATTTTACTCTTAGTTAACATAAAACCAAATAAATGCAAAATACATAAAAGGGTATAAAAAAGGTAGAGTGAGATAGTACATTGAGTAGTACTTTGTACATTGTACATTGTACAATAGTACATTGCCTTGAATTCTACTAATGCAAGTTCCTTACTGGCATCCCATATTGTTCCCTGAGCACTACCAAAAATAATTCCTAAAAACAGAGGCAAGAGAAATCATTGAGCTGTGCCAGATGTGGCCCATAACCCAAAAACAAAAAGTGCATTTTCAATCTACATATAATTTGTCTATATATGTATGTATATATAAATATATCAATCTATATTATTTAGTCTATAATTACCAAGCACTACCAAAATCAAGAAATAAAATACTGGACTGTAGATATAGCATTGGGGTAAGCTTCTTGTCCAAACACAGCTGCCAGGATTAATCCCTTGAAACAGATCTATAGAAGGCTTATGCCTTCTTATAATTCTGATTTTAGGAAAACATTATACTATTTTTCTATATTCATTATTAAATTATCTGTGATATTTTGAAAATGTTCTTTATCATCTTGAAGATGCAACTCTATTTTTAACTTGCTAAATGCTATGCAATGTCTACATCTCTCAAAATTTCATATGTTGAAATCCAAAACCCCTTTCATTGGTGATATTAGGGGTTTGAGGAATTGCTTTAGTCATATAGTCTAGTTCTTATAAACGTGATAGTGCCCATTCATGGTTCTAGAGACCTCACAGAATCTCTAGTAATAAGATCCCACTGAATTGTTTTGTCCCTTCTACTATGTCATGACACATTGAGGAGTGGCTATGAAATAGGATGAGAAGCATCATCCACTCATGATTGTTTCTTGATTTTGGACTTTCAACCTACAGAAATGTAGGACTAAATATCTGATTTATCAAACACAAATATATAGTAATATATATAAATATAAACATTATATATGCGTAGTTAACTACCACTTCAGCTTAATAACTCCACCGCCCTAGGCAAACAACAAAAACAGTCTCGTTAGACTTGTCTGTTCTTGTGTCTTCTGTTACTAGTTCTTCATTTATTATTTTTTTAAGGTTTATCCAAGTTTTAGCATGTATCAACATAAATGAATTTCTTTTAACATTTGACTGTATAATTTAAGGACAGCCTCTTTGCAAACTATTTTTGTTGTTCTGCCAGAGCTCTTACATTTGCAAAGTGTTAATAAGGATCTGAATTTACAAGAAAGCATCATTCTAACTTAATATTACTGTAGACCTTTATAAATTGCTGTCTTTATGCATTTCAATTAAATGCACAAAGAAAGTTATAAAAACTCAAAAGTTAGAAAATAAATCTATCGACAAACTTCTTTGAAATTCCTTTTCAAGCCATTTAATTTCTTGATAATATCTCATGCAAAAACATTAAGCATTTTTTAATATTAGATCTCATGCTAAGCAATATGATGACATATTTTAATAAATCTTCACAGCATACTTGATAAAGAAGTGCTATAATTATATTTATTTTTATATATAGAAACTGGGGCATAGAGAGAGTAAGTAAAACTGTAAAAGCTAGCTATTTTACCCAAATCAGCAAAAGCACATTTGTTAATAGTTAGACACTTTAATAAATGTAACTGTTTTAGTTGATGACAAAATTACTTCGTAACAGCTATGCTATAGAAAGGCCAAGTGAATGCAATCAAGCTGTTCTCATTTATTAAATTTTCCTTGATTTTTAAAAAATTAAATCATGTAATTGGTGGCTTCGATAGCACTACAAGTTTTCTTTTCACACAAAACCTGCTAAATCCTCTAGGCTAATCAGTGAATAAATTTTTCCTTTTTTTTCCTTCTTTTTAAATTTTATTGGGGCCAAAGTGAGTTACAAATCTTTCACAGTAATATTTAAGGTACATAGTGATAATGAATAAGGGGAATTCTCATCACCAGCGTTGTCCTCCCTCCACCCCTTTTCCCAGTGTGCATCGCACTACTCCCTCATTTACCCCCTCCAGGATGCTAGCATAACTGGTCCAACTTGTACAGCTTTTTGTAGATTAGGTATTGATTCTCTTGTCATTGACATTGGGTTTGGTGTTCAAGTCTGATCATTTTTATTTCCACTAAACTTTCATATAACTGCCTACTCCTAGTACTTTCCATTTTCCCCCTGAAATTATGAGGCTGAGCAAGATGATTTCAGTAATGTAGTTCTGTTGGAAGTATAATAAATGAAAGGGGAAAAAAGAGAAAAAATCTAGAAGAAATAGTCTAAATGTTATAAATATCAAAAAAAGGGAGGGGGAGAGAGACTTTGGAACTAGCTGATTCCTGCTGGGTGTCAGGGGCCCGGCAGATAACTTGGGCTTTTCCTACTTTCCTGCGGCCTGAGAATTTATTTCTTCAGCAATTTTCCCTGAGGCCTTGCGTTCTTCAGAGGTGAGTAAGCCACACACAGACTTTGGAACTAACTGATTTCTTCTGGGTGTCAGGAGCGTAGTCGTTCTGCTTTCCTTTGCAGCCAAGCATCTTATAGCCAATGAATAACACCATAACATATAGAAAAATCCACAAAACAAGTATGATAATGGGGATACCTCGTAGGAGAACACCATGCACAGATAATAAATATAATAAATCTGATGACCCAAAAAATACCAACCATCTGACTAATCTCTCAGATAAAGAGTTTAGAATAGAAATATGGAGGATCCTCATGGAAATCAAAGAAAACATAGCTCTAGCTGAACAGAACACAAAGACATAAATCAGATAATTTGAAACTGAAATAACAGATCTAAAAAACACAGTAGCTATACTGAAAACCTCAATGGAAAGCCTCTCCAACAGGGTAACAGCAGCAGAGGACAGAATCACTGAACTGGAAAATAAAAAGCAGAACAACACCATACTACAGAAGAGATTAAAAAAGAACCTTAAGGCAACTGGTCAGACAATGGAAAAAGTACTCAAAGAATGTGAACAAATAAAAATAGAAGTTCTGATAAGCTCAACAGAAACAACGTAAGAATAATTGGAGTCCCAAAGGCCCACAAAGGGGATCCCCAGGAAGAATCAGCAGTCAAAGGCATAATCACAAATAAACTCCCAGAGTTAAATACTGCATGCAACTAAATACTGCATGCCCAAAGTGTACCAGCTAAAATAGACCCAAAGAAAAGCAGCCAAGACACATGATAGTCACAATTTATCCCACACATAAAGAATACTGAAAACAGCAAGATCAAAAAGGGAAATTACATTCAAATGATAATCCATAACATTTACAGGAGACATGTCACAAGAAACTCTTAAGGCCAGAAGACAGTGGTGGGATATTGTAACAAGACTGAATGAAATGGAGGCTTCACCTAGAATATTGCACCCAGCCTGACTCATCTGCAGGTTTGAAGGAAGGATACATAGCTTCACGGATAAGCAACAGCTCAAAAATTTTACAGATGCAAAACCAGACTAAAAGAAAAGCTGAAAGGTCTACTTTCAGACAAGACAGATAAACAGACACACCAAACTTATACACAAAGATGACATTAAATCTCATGGCAATCATCTCCCTTACATCAATGGACTAAATGCAAGAGTTAAGGGACACAGAGTGGTTAAATGGATCAAAAAATATGAATCCAACCATCAGCTTCCCACAAAAAAGACACCTGAACTGTCAGAGCAAATACAGACCCAAAATCAAAGGCTGGATGAAAATCATCCAAGCAAACAACACCCATAAAAACTGGAGTGGCCATAATAATATAAGACGACATAAACTTTACTCTCAGATAACTTGTAAGGGCCAAAGATTGACACTTCATACTAATCAAAAGATATGTTCAACAGGAAGAAATTACACTACTAAACATATTTGCACCCAACGAGAGACCATCAAATTATCTAATAAAATTATTGACCAATTTGAAAGAGGACATTAATAATAACACAATAATTGTGAGAGTCTTGTATATGAAAATATTTTCATAAGATTATTCTTTGTCTGTTGTCCCATCTTGACCTTCAGGTGGGGGCACTGTTGAAAGCTTAATAAATAGTTTGGGAGCAAGTTCTTCAAGGTCTATTGCTAGAGTTGGCTAGCTGGCTCAAGGTGTGTTATGGAGGGAGCAGCAGGCTGACAAAGAACTCTCTTCACCCAACCTTTTAACCCTTAACCCTCCTGTCTGTGTGGATTATTTGTGTGGATAAATATTAACAAGATCTCTCCCCAAAAGGGGATAAGAGGATGTGAATCATTTTCTCATTCTGGGAACTCTTTGCAGATACTCAATCAACAAAGGGTTAAACAGAACCCAACAAATGGGGCAAATTGAGACCTCAGCATGGCCCTGTCAACACTTGATAGGTCTACCAGACTGACTCAACAAAAATATACTAGCCCTGTAAAGAGAAATGGAAAAAAGAAGACGAGTAGATATATATAGGACACTCCATCCCGAGAAACCTGGATATACATTCTTCTCCAATGTACATGGGTCATTCCCCAGGATTGAACACATGCTGGTACATAAAACATACCTCCATAAAATCAAGAAGGTAGAAATTTTGCAGGCTACCTTTGCTGATCACAAGGCTCTGAAATTAGATGTGAACTACAAAGGAACACAGAAGAAAAACTTTAACAACTGGAAATTAAACAGCCTGCTACTGAACAACCAGTGGGTCAGAGATGAAATCAAAGAGGAAATTAAAACTTTCCTAGAAACAAATGACAATGAAGACACATACTATCAGAATCTATGGGACACAGCAAAAGCGGTCCTGAGAGAAAACTTTATAGCTTTGCAAGCACACATCAGGAAGGAACAAGGGGCATACCTGAAAAGCTTAATGATGCAGCTAATAAAAATAGAAAATGATCAACATAAGGAAGCAAATATAGGTAGGCAGAAAAAAATAAAAAAGCTTAGAGCAGAAATCAATAAAGTGAAAAACGAAAAAACAATCAGAAAGGTTAACTAAAGCAAAAGTTGGTTCTTTGAAAAAATAAACAAGATTGATTAGACCATTGGTAAAACTCACAAAGAGAGAGAAACTTGGTAAACCAGATTAGAAATAAAAAGGGAGAGATCACTAGAGATATTGTTGAAATCCAAAGGGTAATGAGAGTCTACTTTGAGAAACTTTATGCCACAAAACATGAAAACCTGGAAAAATGTATAAATTCTTGGACTCATAATGTTCCTCTGTTGAATAAGGAGAATGTAGCATATCTGAATGCCCATATCACTATTGAGGAAATTTAAATGGTAATCAAACGTCTGCCCCCAAAAATAGCCCAGGCCTCAATGGATTTACTAATGATTTCTTTCAAACCTTTCAAGAGGAACTACTACCAATTTTTGCCAGGCTCCTTCATGAAATTTAAAAACAGAAACACTTCCAAATAGTGTTTTGAAGCCAACACCACCTGATACCAAAACCAGACAGAAATGCTGACACCAACAAAAATTACAAACCAATATCCCTTATGAACACAGATGCAAAGATCCTCAACAAAATCCTGGCAAATAGGATCCAATGCCTCATAAAGATCATTCACTATGATCAAGTAGGTTTCATCCCAGGAATGGAAGGATGTTTAACATCCATAAATTTATGAACATAATACAAAATATTATTAACAAGAAAAAGAAAAACCACATGGTCATATCAATAAATGCAGAGAAATCATTTGTTATGTTCCAACACTCATTCTTGATAAAAAAAACTCCCATCAAGATGAGAATGAAAGAAAACATTCTCAATATGGTTAAGGCCCTCTACACAAAACAATGGCAAATATTATTCTCTATAGAGAGAAACTAAAAGCCATCTCTTGAAATTCTGGTACAAGACAAGGTTGTCCCTTCAAACCACTCCTATTCAACATAGTACTGGAAGTACTTGCTATAGCGATCAGGGGAGAAAATGATATCAAGGGAATCCAGATGGGAAAGGAAGAAGTCAAGCTCTCACTATTTGCAGATGACAAGATTCTACCAAAAAGTGTCTAGAAACAATAGATTGATATAACAATGTGGCAGACTACAAAATTAACACACAAAAATCCATAGCCTTTTTATACACAAATAATGATAGGGAAGAAATGGACATTAAGAAAACAACCCTGCAGCCAGAGAGATAGCATGGAGATAAGGCATTTACCTTGCAAGCAGAAGGTCGGTGGTTCGAATCCCAAAATCCTATATGGTCCTCTGAGCCTGCCAGGAGCGATTGCTGAGCTTAGAGCCAGGAGTTATCCCTAAGCACTACTGGGTGTGACCTAAAAACCAAGAAAGAAAGAAAGAAAGAAAGAAAGAAAGAAAGAAAGAAAGAAAGAAAGAAAGAAAGAAAGAAGAAAGAAAGAAAGAAAGAAAGAAAGAAAGAAAGAAAGAAAGAAGAAAAGAAAGAAGGAAAGAAAGAAGAAAGAACGAAAGAAAGAAGAAAAGAAAGAAAGAAAGAAAGAAAGAAAGAAAGAAAGAAAGAAAGAAAGAAAGAAAGAAAGAAAGAAAATAATCCCATTCACATTAGTGTCACACAAACTCAAATATCTTGGAGTCAACTTGGCCAAAGACGTGCAGGTCTTATACAAAGAAAATTATAAAAACCCTGCTCCAAGAAATAGAGAAGACACGCAGAAAAGGAAGCACATACCTTACTCATGGATTGGCAGGATTAACATAATTAAAATGCCAATACTTCCTAAAGCATTGTATAGATCTAATGCAATCCCTCTAAAGATACCCATGACTTCAAAGAAGTGGGTCAAACACTCCTGAAATTTATTTGGAACAATAAACATCCTAGAATAGCTAAAGCAATTCTCAGGAAAAGGAATATTGGAGGCATTACTTTCCCTAATTTTAAATTGTATACAAGGCAACAGTTATCAAAGCAGCATGGTATTGGAATAAAGACAGATCCTCAGATTTGTGGAATATTCTTGACTATTCAGAGACTGTTCCACAGATATACAAACATTTAAATTTTGAGAAAGAGGCAAGATATCCAAAATGGAAAAAGGGAAGCTTCTTCAACAGGTAGTGTTGGCATAACTGGTTAGCCACTTTCAAAAAAGCGAACTCAGAACCCTCAGCTAACACTATGCACAAAGGTTAAATCCAAATGGACTAATGACCTTGGTATCAGAATGAAATCATAAGGTATATAGATCATCATGTAGGTAAAACATTTCATGACACTGAGACTAAAAGCATCTTCAAAAAGAAATAGCACTCAAGGCCATGGTAGCATTCTACACCTAGGAAGTGGCAGGCCTGCATCTTGGGCAGGGAACCTGAGGGAGCTGAGGCCTTGGTCGCACTTCACACGTGGGGAAGTGGCAGGCCTGCTTCTTGGGCACGGAATCAGAGGGAGCTGAGGATGCGTCAAAGTCTGCACCTGGGGAAACAGCAGGCCTGCGACTAGAGCAGGGAACAGGAGGTAACTGAGGTTGCGTTTGCATTCTGCATCTGAGGAAGCAGCAGTCCTGCATCTTGGGCAGGGAAACAGAGGTAACTGAGGCCATGGACTGTGGCCACACTGGGCACCTGGGGAAGTGGGTGGCCTGCGTCTTTGTCAGGGACCCAGAGGGAACACTGGCCACTGTGGTTTATAGCCACACTCCAAAAAAGTGGTGACTGAGGAAGCAGGTGTTCTATGTCTTTTTCAGGTACTGGGAGGGAGCTGAGATAGGCAGTCGTACACCATACTCAGCACTTGGGAACTGCACCTTCTCACAGAAACTCAGAGTGAGGAGGACTGAGGGTGAGGCCAAACCTCAGTGACATCAGCCACCATACCCACCCAGGGACTCACTCTTGAGTAGGGACTCAGCCACATAACTCAGATGATAAAGAAGGGCTGACAAAAAGGGCAGACCACTCTGAATCACCAAAGGCAAAGGAGCATGGGGAAAACCAAGGAATACACTAGCAGCCAGGGATATGAAGAGAAATCCTAGCAAGTTCTCAAGTCCACCAAAACGCATGGGCCCTATTGGGCCCAAAGACATGAAAGTGGCATCGAAAGCCATAACAATAGAAATCAAGTAATCACTTGCCAACAAGTTCAAAAAATCCATAGATGAACAGGACAACCAACTCAAAGATGAACTATTACAGAAAATGAAAGATTCCATATAAACGGAATTAAAGGAAATAAAAGTCCTTGAAAGCATAATAGCAGAATTACTCAGTTGGAGAATCGTATAGAAGGACTTGAAGAAAAACTACAAAACAAAAATAACAAAGAACCCATAAGGTAAAAAGAGGTAAAGCATTGGAAGAAAATGATAGCTATTTAATGAACAAAGACAAAGAAATAGTCTATGAACAGTATGAGTACCAGAAGTAGAGAAAATTAAAAAAGGGGAAGAGCAAGTGGGGAGGGAAATAATAGCAGTAAACTTTCCCACCATCTGGAATGAGACTTTGGTGCAAATTCAAGAGGCAAAAGAGTCCCTAATAAAATAGGCCCTGACAAACCAACACCAAGACATATAGTAATGCAAATGGAAGAAGAAAAAAAAACAAAGAGAAAGATGAATTCCTTAAAACAATAAGGGAGAAAAAACCCTCAAGTACAAAGAAATGAATATAAGAATCAAACAAGATCGCCCATTTGAAATAATTCAATCAAGAAGACAGTGGAATGACATATTCAAATTACTGAATGACAGAAACTTCTAAAATACAATCCACTATTCAGCAAAACTCTCATTCATATAGGAGGGAGAACTAAAAACTTTCTCTAACATGAAAGAACTCACACTATTTGCTCTAACCAAACCAACTCTAAATGAACTACTCAAATATGTATTATACTGGGCCGAAGAGATAGCATGGAGTTATGGCATTTGCCTTGCATGCAAAAGGATGGTGGTTCGAATCACAGCATCCTATATGGTCCCCCAAGCCTGCCAGGAGCAGCTTGTGAGCATAGAGCCAGGAGTAACCCCTGAGCGCTGTTGGCTGTGACTCAAAAACTAACAAAATAAAAACAACACAAAAAGATGTATTACACAACCCAAACCCCGACTGTAACAACCACTCTACTAAATACAATAGCACATCAAACCACTCTATCAATAATCTCCTTAAAAATCAATGGCCTATATCCCCCCATTAAAAGACACAGAATAGATGGGAATATATTATGCTGAGAAGCTTCTGCACCTCAAAGGACATAGTGCCCAGGATACAAGAGCCACCCACTGAGTGGAAGAAACTATTCACCCAATACCCATCAGATAAGGGGCTAATATTCAAAATATAAAAGGCACTGACAGAACTTTACAAGAAAAAACATCTAATCCCATCAAAAAATGGGAGAAGAAATGGACAGACACTTTGACAAAGAAGAAATACAAATGGCCAAAAGGCACATGAAAAAATTCTCCACATCACTAATCATCAGGGGGAATGCAAATCAAAACAATGGTGAGGTACCATTTCAAATCACAGAGATTGGCACAAATCACAAAGAATGACAACAGGCAGTGTTGGCGGGGATGTGAAGAGAAAGGAACTCTTTTTCACTGATGGTGGGAATGCTGTCCAGTACAACCTTTATGAATAGCTATATGGAGATTCCTCTAAAAACTGGAAATTGAGCTCCCATACGATCCAGCTATACCACTCCTAGGAATATACCCTAGGAACACAAAAATACAATACAAAATTCCCTTCCTTACCCCTATATTCATTGCAGCACTATTTACTATAGCAAGACTCTGGAAACAAGCAAGATGCCCCTCAACAGATGAATGGCTAAAGAAACTATGGTACATACACGCAATGGAATATTATACAGCCATCAGGAGAGATGAAGTCATTAAATTTTCCTATACATGGATGTATACATGGATGCTGAGTGAAATAAGTCAGAGAGAGAGAAAGACGCAGAATGGTCTCACTCATTTATGTTTTTTCTTAAATATGGAACACCACGAATTTGCATGTCATTCTTGCACAGTGGCCATGCCAATCTTCTCTGTATCGTTCCAATTTTATTATATGTGCTGCTGAAGCAAGCACTCATTTATGGTTTTTAAGAAAAATAAAATATGGGGCCGGGAAGGTGGCGCTAGAGATAAGGTGTCTGCCTTGTAAGCGCTAGCCAAGGAACGGACCACGGTTCGATCCCCCGGCGTCCCATATGGTCCCCCCAAGCCAGGGGCAATTTCTGAGCACTTAGCCAGGAGTAACCCCTGAGCGTCAAACGGGTGTGGCCCAAAAACCAAAAAAAAAAAAGAAAAATAAAATATATTTTTGCAATAATTTTTAAAAACAAAAGAGAGAAGGTCTGGAAGTTCCAGCTCATCTCATGAAGCTCACCACAAAGAGTGATGAGCTTAGTTAGAGAAATAACTACATTGAGAACGATTCCAACAATGAGAATGTATGAGAAATATAGAGAGCCTGTGTAGAGTACAGGCGGGGGGGGGAGGAGAGAGAATTGGGACATTGGTGATGGGAATGCTGCACTGGTGATGGGTGGGTGTTCCTTACATGACAGAAACCCAACCACAATCTTGTTTGTAATCAAGGTGTTTAAATAATATTTTATTTTAAAAAAAGACACAGAATAGAGAGCTGGATCAGAAAACAAAAACCAGATATCTGCTGCCTCCAAGAAACACTACTAACAGAACAGGTTAGACACAGGCTTAGAATAAAAGGATGGAAATCTATTATTCAAGCCATCGGAAAACAAAGAAAAGCTGAAACAGCCATTCTGGTTTTTTTTTAATTTTTGTTTTATTTGAGGGAATTTTAAATTAATTGTTACAATCTTCTAACTTGTAACTGTTGAAATTTACCAATTATTTCATGACTGGGTTCTGGTAATTTGAAATTTTCTAGAAATCTATCCATCTATTCTAGATTATACAATTTTTGGCATATAATTTTTGTGGTGTTATTTTTTTAATTTTTAATTATGTGAACAATGATACAAAGAGGACAAGGTAAAGTTACAGTGGAAGGACAATCACCCAAAAACAGAGTTCTCAGAAGAATACCCTTGCTGACACCTTAATTTTGATCTTACAAAGAACATTAAGAAAAATAAAACAGAACCCTTGTACAATTACTTTGTCCCTCCAGTCCTCAGATTGCAGTACATTAAAACATTTCTTAGCAGTACACCAAGCAATCTAAAGCCATAAAATTTATGTAACTCCTTAAACTTGAAGGCATAGTAGTTTTTTACATTTCCATGCACATTCATGGTATTTTAAGTTAACCTCAAAAGTTTAAGTGTTTTTTTTAAGGTTTAGAGTCAAAGTAGCACAGTAAAAATGGTGTTAGAGTGGCAATTGTTGTTTGCATAGGCCCACCAAAATATGGGGGACATGGAAAAAAAAGCCTTGGCCTAAATACAAGGAGACCCTACCCCTGAAGTTTCCTAGCATTAGACCATTTCTAGGCTCCAGGCAAACTAGTTTGTCAATCCAGGTCATTATCTGTAGTGCCAATACAGTTTTATTTTTCACACAGTCTCTGTTATTGGTATCATGTTTCTGTATTGAAGATCCTGGAATCTGTATATCCTACATTGAAGTCAGGATGGTGCGGAGCGTCCTCTAATTTCAACTCACAACCAAAGGGCAATGCAGAAAGCCCTGTCCAGTAAGCAGGTTGTTGTTGTTGTTGTTGTTAAGTCTTCTCAGTATTAAGGAAAGACTCTTTTGAGTAGATCGATGTCAGAGCAGCAGTAGGGTCTTCCTGGTAGAGGATTCCTTCCAGGTAATATTATAGACAACTTTGGATGTTTCATAGATGGCTTCCTTGGTTCAGGAGTGAATAGAGAATGCCCATTCTTCTGAGGCCTGTGCCAGGTCATTATGTTTATATTCAGGGTGTAAGGTCCCATTGCACTACAAGATTTGTATGCTTCTATCTCTATTAGATAAGAACTTACTTGTATGTATAGTATTTTCCATTTTAATATGCCTATGCAAACAAGGAATAATGCCACATGGCTTTATCAGTGCATATGGGGGCCAGAAGAACAAGTCCAATAATCTCCGTGACTTGGTTCAAACATAAGCATTAAACTGAAGGACTCTTTCACCAAAATTTCTTATTGAACAGTTCACAAAGAGAAGAAGAGATAAAAAGTGGAGAAAATAAACAATCTAAAATAAGCAGTGGACACAATTATCACCATTTAAGGGATATTCAATAATAGTTATAGTGGTTGAGAGAATATATCTACAATATTCAAAGGACATATGCATATCTTTTATATGTCATTAGAGATAGTCGGGAGGAGGTTGCTGAATCCTGAACACCACTGTGGTCTGTGATTTAGCCTTCTGGAGTTCAAGAAATGGCTCCCCGCAGTTCCATATCAGGAAATGCATTTGAGTGGGAACTAATCAAATACCTAGTATGGTAGCAATCACAGTTACACAATGAAGGAAGGAAGAGGCCAAGATGCCGCTGAGAGTAAACAAGTAGGAAAAGAGTACTGGTTTCTTTGCAGCCTGAGAGTCCATCCTCTCATTTTTCTTTTAAATATATAAGGTTTTTTTTAATGGAGACCAATGAGGGAAAAAATTACCAATGAATGTCTGAACATATACCAGTGCTGCATCAGTCCATCCTCCTCCCCATGCATCCCCCCCTTAGTGTAGGGAGAGAAAGGGGGAAGTCTGAAGACCACTATAGAGAAATAGGGGAGCAGCTGGGGGCCTGCCAAGCCTCCCAGCACCCCCCAAGCTAGGGAGAAGACTTCCGGCATGAGGTGTCCCCTAACCCCATAACTGGGAAGAGCTGGCCTCCCGGATTAGAGAGAACTGGAAGCTAGATATCTGCCTGGCTCCTTCCTATGTTCCTCCCCCCTAGAGTAGGGAGGGGGGAAACCTGAGGACCCCAAAAAGATTCACCTGAACCCACTTCAGGCCACCTGAGCCGGCACCCAGGGAAGGCCTGGAGTGGGACAGCCATACTTATATCAGATCAAATTGCATTCAAGCTCAAGAAAGTGCTCAGAGACCAAGAGGGTCACTACCTACAAATCAGGGGAACATTAGACCAAAAAGTACTAGCTCTAATCAATATTTATGCACCAAATGTAGATCCAGCAAACTTTGTAAGGCATCTGCTCACAAACCTAGAGCAAAATATGGAAGGTAACATGAGAGTAGTAGGAGATTTTAATACACTATTATCACCACTAGACAGATCTACCAGACAGACAACTAGCAAAGACATAAGAGCCCTAAATAAGAAATTAGAGGAAATAGGGCTAACGGATTTATACAGGGCCCTTCACCCCAAGAAAGCAGAATATACATTCATCACCAGTGCACATGGAACCTTCTCTAGAATAGATCACGCCTTAGGATATAAATATAACTTATACAAAGTCACAAATATAAGGATTATTAGAAGTACCCTATCAGATCATTATGCAACAGAGATCAAGATTGACTGTAAAAAGAAACTGTGGAGAAAATCCAACACCTGGAGATTAAACAACATGCTACTCAGCAACAGTTGGATCAAAAAGGAAATCAAGGATGAAATAAAAAGATTCCTTGAGATGAATGACAATGAAGACATAAATTGTCAAAATCTGTGGGACACAGCAAAAGCAATAATTAGGGGGAAGCTCATAGCAATACAGGCCTACTTCAGGAAGGAGGAAAATGATAAAATCAACAGATTGCAAGAACACCTTAAGGATTTGGAAAAATCCTTTGATAGCAAAGAAACCCAAATACAGCCAGAGGAAGAGAAATAATAAAAACCAGAGCAGAAATAAACAACAGAGAAGCAAAGAAAATAATACAAAAAAATCAATGAGACCAGGAGTTGGTTTTTTGAAAGAATAAATATGATAAACCACTAGTAAAACTCACCAAAAAAGAGGGAAAAAAAAACAAATAAATAGGATCACAAATAAAAGGGAGAGATTATAACAGAACCTTAAGAAATCCAACACATCATGAGGAAGTTTATGAAAAACTGTACTCAACTAAGCTAGTGAACCCCGAAGAAACTGACAGAGTTCTGGAAAAATATCATCTTCTGAAACTTGAGAAGGAGGATGTAGAAAACCTAAACAGTCCAATCACATCTAAGGAAATTTTAGGCACCTATAGAGGTAGGCCTCATTTACACATTGGTTAGTACTCGAGATGTGAAAACTATGTGTATCCTAAACTGCTCCAAACATTACCTAACCCTGAAACCTTCATCTACCTAGGCCCAACCCCATCACTGACGAAATGCCTAGAAACTGGGAAAACCTCCCAACTCCCATGCACTGACCCAATCTCTTTTAATTGACTTAATAATTTTTTACATAATTCTTACTATATTTACCCATTTTCCTGTTTTCTTTTCTCTTATCTTTTGCTCTCCCTTCTTTTCCTTAAGCTATACCTAAACTAACTCTTATCTTATTTCAAACAGCTCTTAAGAGCTCAGACCCACCTTATTTGGGCCAGACCTCTAACAACAGCTTAAGAATAGATAACTAATGTATATCTTTATGTGGGCATGAGTACTTAGAGAGAGGACTCTTCTATGGAGCCAAACCTAAATTGTAAACAATCCATGCCTATACGGTATATAGCTCCCCTATATATGGTCCCAATTAAATATACTGTCCTAACACTCTTTACCCTCAGTTCTTAAACCATTAAGTATCAAGACTGACCTCCTGCCCCAATAAGCCATCACCCAGCTCCCAAGCGAAGAGACACCCACTAAGCGCCACATCTGGTCTCCCAGCAAGAAATTATTAGCAACACTCCTTCTGACTCAAGCTCTGGGTCCCTCCTTCTCACTCCCCGACAAATGTGGACTGCTGTTTGATACCAGACTTAGCTCCCAAATATACCCAGTGCAAGAACTTTACCGAGCCCTTTCTACCGCAAATCATTTCTCAAACTCCACAAGACGAGGATGAGTTATGAAAATGTGCCCTGGATTCCAACTCCACAAGAATATCTCAAAGACAATGAGGAAGCCTATATTTCTTTGATAAGCTCAAGATCTATATAATACTACCTCTTAACCTGTTTATCCCCAAAAGTAAGGTAGTCTCCTGCATCACTTTGCTCCCTTAATTGTTTTTAAAAGATAACTCATTTTATCTATCTTTTTCCTTTATGTTGATATATGTGAGTATAGATATCCTTTTTTGAGTATAGATATCCTTTTTATATTTTATACATTTTGACTTGTCTGTGTTTTCTTCTCTTCCTTAACTTCACCTGTTTTGGTGAAGACAAGAAAAAGTCTTGCCTGGGATAATAGCTCATGTCAAAACTAAGGCACAGATATGATGGAGCTGACACTCTCACCCCCAAATGCACCAGCAATATAATAAAGCACCACTTTTTCTTGCAAAGGAATACTAAAAAGGGGGAAATTTTACGTATAGAAACAAGCTCTTATCTACTAGGGAAAAGAACTCATACATTTTATAATACAGGGGCATCTCCCACCTTGAACATATGACATGTGGACTCAACTTAGACTCCAGATGATTAGACAGCAACCGATCAACTCTGAACCCTAGATCCCAGACATAGAACTGACACAGTTCTCCACAACAGCTTCAGGAACCAAACTCCTTCTGGGACATCCTTAATACTGCTCTCAAACCACCAACATGGGCCAGCTTTGATATGACATCCTGACAATGAGGAAATAGCATCAATTTGACCTAAGACCTTACCTCGCCACCTAACAATAAGATAGAATCAGAAGACATCCTTTGATCTGTGCAAAAACCAAGATCGCTATCTACAGAAGACTGACTGTGACTACATGACTGGGCAGAGCTTATCCTGGGACAAATAAAAACAAAGTACCTAGTCTAGGCTTTGGCCTACTATCTGTACAATAACCAAGATATCTAATTCCAGAGTTCTCACTGAGACAACCGCAACTGAGCAGATCTTCT
Source organism: Suncus etruscus (assembly GCF_024139225.1). Taxonomy (NCBI): domain Eukaryota; kingdom Metazoa; phylum Chordata; class Mammalia; order Eulipotyphla; family Soricidae; genus Suncus; species Suncus etruscus. The sequence goes on along the minus strand of NC_064868.1, from coordinate 48,386,978 downwards.
GGAAAAATAATGAAAGACTCTAGCCTAGGCTTTGTCAGGGGACTGGTGTAAAACCAAGACCATCAACTATAGGATTGATTAAAACAACAGTGATGGCACAGAACCTCTAGAACCGTAAAGAAGGACGCCATCCTAGGCTCCAACATACGAACTGTGCAAAGACCAAGAGTTCTAACTACAGAGGCCTGATTTTATCATCCACAATTGAGCAGAAAGTTTCTATCCACCACAAAGGGAACTAGAGGAGAGGAAAAGATCATGTTCAGAGCCTGTAGTTATTCACATGGTTTTGTTATTGTTGTTGTTTTTCTTTTCTGCTTTTTTTATTCTTTTTCTTTTTTGTGTTTTGCTTTGTTTTTATTTTAGGACCATGGTTATTATGCGGTTGTTGTATTTATTGCTGTGGTACTTTTTTGGGGGGGTTGTTTGATTTTTTTCTTTCCTTCTAACAGAACCTCATAACTTGAACCATCTTGTTCTGCCTCACAAATTGAGGGAAAAATAATGGAAGGTACCAAGATCAAACAGTCATATGAACATTAAGTAGAAACTAAAAACAATCATACAAATACCAAATCCAAAGCCAATGACAATAGAATTGATATCCAATCTACAAGCTAGACACAGAGGGGACCACTTATATTGGCAGCCTGGTGAGGGGAGTAAGGGAGGAGGATATAGGATGCATGCTGGGAAGAGGGATGGAGGGAGGAAACATTGGTGGTGGGAATGCTCCTGATTCAATGTTACTATGTACCTAAAATATTACAGTGAAAGACTTGCAAAATAAAAGAAAAGAAAAAAAAATCACTCTCCAAACAAGTGGAATCAGAAATAAACAGATGGTTATATATTAAGCTGAGAAGCTTCTGCACATCAAAGAAATATTTTCTATGATACAAGAGCCACCCATTGAATGGGAGAAACTGTTTACCCAATACTCATCAGATGAGGGGCTAATATCCAAATTATATAAGGCCCTGACAGAACTTTACAAGAAAAAACATCAAATCTCATCAAAAATGGGGAGAAGAAATGAACAATTTGTCAAAGAAGAAATACATATGGCCAAAAGGCAAGTGAAAAAAATGCTCCATATTACTAATCATCAGGGAGATGCAAATCAAAACAAATATGAAGTACCATCTCATGCCACAGAGATTGATTGGCCCACATCACAAAGAGAACAAGCAGTGATGGCAGGGATGTGGAGATAAAGAAACTCTTATTAACGGCTGGTGGGAATGCCATCTAGTGCAGCCTTTATGGAAAACAATATGAAGATTCCCTAAAAAACTGGAGATTGAGCTCCCATATGATCCAGCTATACCACTCTTAGGGATATACCATAAGAACACAAAAATACAATACAAAAAAAATTCCTTCTTCACACTTATATTCATTGCAGCGTTATTTACAATAGCCAGACTCTGGAAACAACCAAGATGCTCTTCAAAAGAGGAATGAGTAAAAAAACTGGTACGTATACACAATGGAATATTATGCAGCCATCAGGAGAGATGAAGTCATAAAATTTTCCTATACATTGATATACATGGAATTCAGAGAGAAAGAGATAGACACGAAATAGTCTCACTCATTTATGGCTTTAAAAAAAAAGACATTCTCGTAATAATCCCAGATACAATAGTGTTAAGGCCGGGAATGACTGGATCAAGATATAAAACTCACCACAAAGAATGGTTAATGCTGTTAGGGAAATAATTACACAAATACCTAGCATGACAATGTTAATGAATGAGAGAAGTAGAATGCCTCTCTTGAATACAGGAAAAGGTTGGGAGATGGGAGGAAGGCATTGTGGTGGGAGTGTTGCACTGGCGAAGGAGGGTGTTCTATTTATGACTGAAATCCAAATACAATCATGCTTGTAATTATGGTGCTTAAATATTTCATTAAAAAAGGAGACCTGTTACACTAGCAGTTCAGGAGGCAAAGTGGAGAGGCATGCTGAGAACAGGAATATAGGGAGGACAACACTGGTGGTGGGAATGGCCCTAATTAACTGTCGCTATGTATCTTAAATATAACTGTGAAAGACTTGTAATTCACATTGTTCACAATAAAAATTATTAAAAAAAAGTAACAATGTGTTAAATAAAAACTATAAAAGAATTGTCATTTTAAGACGTGTTTTTTTCCATAATCAGAATTTCAAGAAAACAAGTGGAAGGTTTTAGATTTGTTGTTGTGTTTTCTTTTAATTAAAATGGAGGGACTATATCAAGTTGTGGATACCAGCAGAAATTTCAGTCTGGGTGGAAATGAAGGTGAGAATCTTTGGTGACAAGTTATCACATAAATAGAAATCATATCTGTAGAAAAAAGTCAAATTAGGCGTAAGTCCATTTGGCTTGTGGGACTTTATTTTTAAAACAAACAAAAGTGCCTAAAATATAGCCCTCAATTATAATTAAATGTAGTAGACCTACAATTCTTTTAAACTAAACAAAAGATAATAACAATTTTGAACTTATATGATTTATCTCTCTAAACTCTATTTAATCATTTATTTATTGTAGCATAAGATAATACTTTAGACTTTGTACTGCCAATAGCTGGAGGCAGACTTGCTACCATTCTAGAGATGACAAGCCAAAACATGTAAGCCAATATGCATGATTTATCTTGGTAAAGGCAATTGCTATCCATTCTAAATCAAAGGGTTATATTACTTCCTTTCAAACATACTTACCCTTAGCCTAGATACTCTTATATCCTTTCAGAACTGGTATGTTGAAAATGTGCAGACAGATATCCAAATGCTTTTCTTTCCACAGAAAGATAATAGAGATTTCCCTTGGCAGCATGGTGAGTTGGCAAAGTTATCGGGTTGGCACACTCCTTCCACACTGCGCTACCCTACTAGTGGAGTTTTGAATTTTCCATTTGCACACCCTTATAAGATGTGAGTCATTCAGCTCACAGAGGAGGAGGAGGAGGCAGCCATCTGTAAGTCATGAGCAGATGACAAATACCCTGCACTGTGAATTTTTGTCCTTGTTACCCAATATTTAAATAAACAAATTTGTAACCTTCTTTTGGTCCTTTAGGTGCTTAAAGTGAATGTTTTTTGTAAAAGAAACATATAAAAGTCTTCTCTCTCCCTTTAAACAATTGTATTTGAAGGCAAGTACAGAAAAGTATTGTCAGTTAAATGATCAGAGCAAATAATAAAGATTTGGGGAAAGCAAATCTAAATTAATGAGCTTCATGTCAATTAAGTACCTCTGGGCTATTTTCATATTGAGCAGCGGCTCAATCATTCATAGCTCCATGGTGACCTCTTCTGTCTAACTCTAAAAATCCCCAAATCTTCCACAAGATGGAAGAGATTTCAAATAGTTTCTCTTTCTATGTGTTGTGCTATATTACAGGAAGAAAGGAATCTGAAGCAAGAAAAAATAGATGTCCTACTCCTAAATTATGGGGGACTAAGAGATAGTCATGAAATTGAGTGGGACCAATGGCAAAAGCCAATTTTGCATTAACTTAAATCCATGCAACCGAGATCAAAGTGGATCTCATTCATTGTTCCCTCTCCTTCTCCCCTTCATGTGAAGAAAACTAATTATAACAACAAAAAGATAGGAAAATGTATGTGGAAAGTTAAAATTAGAGAGAACACAGAATCTCAATGTGCTATTCATAAATGAGTGAGGTCTGAAGGCATTGCAAATTGGATTCTAGCATATAAATAGAAACTAATAGACAGGGTGGATTGCTACCTTAATCTTGCTATCATGAAAGTGACTTGTCTTTTCTTTGTATCAAAATTTTATTAAAATTTTAATTTTTGTGGTGTAATCTACTTGGCACATGAACTAAAATGTTCCTTACAATTTGTATCGTTGTTCTAAGACCAGACTTAGTAAAGCTATTTTGTTAAACTCCAGACAAATAACGAAGAAGTAGAATTTGTCTTGCTAACTTGCAAAAAAAAGTGAGAAAGTCAGGCTGGCAACAAGACCAAGATATTCTCAACTAACATAACTGTTACTAGGACAGGCCACATCATGATATTTGGAACAAGCCGAACATAAAGACACTTGGCAATCACAAAAATGATTAAACTCCTTGTCTGACTAATCTGAGTGATTGTTGTTCTTTTACCAATGGCAGCTTCTACCTGTTTGCCATATATGAAAACTCTTATGATGCCAAAATATTGAATCACACAAGTTCCATGAAAACATGCAATCCACAATGGGTCATTGTCCTAATCCCTCCTGGGCAACTACTTAAAGTAGGTTCAATTCCAATAAGGGGTTGATGCTTGACCTTCATTTTCAAAATTTCTGTGATTTTTCTGTTTATTTCATTTTTTGTCTGGAGGCTTGGGAGAAAGAAATGGAATTTTTCTATGCCTAGTTGAGACTGTATTGAATAATACTGGTTGAATCACAGAACAATAGATATATTATTTCTCTGTTGCAGATATTGTCTATTTTATGCCTAATATTGTTATTCTCATTTTTCCTCTCCTTTCTTCATAGGCTGTCAATTTCAAAGATCCCAAATTCAACCAGAATCCACCCTTCCCACATAGTGAAATTAGTTTATTTTCATTTGTACCTTCTACCCAAATTTTCTTGGCGAATGACTGTCTGTAGAAGAAAGCCCAACTCCCTTCAAATATAATTTACTCTCCAGAGATCCCTTAATGAACAAGTTGAGACTGGAACTTGGCATAGTGCTATTGTTTGAGGCATTAGCCAAAGACTCAAATGTCATTTAATAACAAATTGATGCTGCCCTCTTGGGTATGTTTTCTCTCTAAGATATATGAACATTACTTCTCCCTGACCTCTGGAAAGATAAACCACTATAGTTCTGGTAGCTCATCTTCTCCTGATTGTTTATTTACTACTACCTTTCCCAGCCTTCATGAGACAAATATCATAGTCACAGCTCCAGGATTACTTCTTTCACTTCATCATTATACTTACACTTCATCATAAAAGGCCACTAATAACTTCTGAATATACCTCCTTAGCTGTATTCCTACAAAAATAGTTGTCATCTTCGAGAACACTGTGACTTTTATAAGGAGGCTAACATTACCTTTTCCTGAATTTGTGTTTTCTCAGAAGGTTTACAATTTGAAAGAGTACTGTTTTCTCTTTCAAAACTACTCTTGAACTTACTTCTATTCTGGAATTTCCTGTGACTTCTCACAGGCAGTACAGAAGGGAAGGGTTCTTATGTATGTCAGCATCTGCTTCCATATTTAATTAATAAGATTTTGGGGTCATAATAAACTAAAAGAACCAGTAGAAATTTTATTAACTTTCTTTGGGTTTTATACCCTATAGTGTCTAGTCCAGCTCGGCTAGGGGAGTGACTTGTAAAAAACCTTATGGTATTGAAAGAGAAGCCAGGACTAGATGGGAGTTTGCCCAGAGCTAAATCCTAGTCAAATGCAGAAGTGGGTGCCCCCTCCACAACAGATAAACCCTGAGATTGTGGGGTTGTGACCAAATATCTATTTGGTAAAAATGATTGCGATTGATCTTCACAAAGCAGTTTTTCCTTTCAAGCTGCCAGTAAAACCCTCCTCACTGACAACTGAGTAAAGCATAAAGAAGTAGAAAGATAGCAAAACATGGTGTGTGTCTGTGTGTGTAAGTAGTTGTATGCATGAGCATGCATATACTTCATTAGGTAGGCTAAATAATATAAAAGACAGTGTGATGTGTTTTCACGACAGTGGGAATTTATTTTAAACACTTCCTACCTTTTCTCCATGATATGCTTTATACTATCATATTCTCTATATAAGCAATCAGGGTTTGTCCAATTTGGAAGCAGAAGTGTAAGCTACCTAAGTACTTTATTTTGAAATGCATCCGGGTCTGAACCAATATCAGAAATTTTATCACTTACTTTGGTCTTAGAACTTTAAATTTTGATTATAGGAAACTCTGGTTAATACAAAATATGTGACATACAGATCCACATGCGCTGACTTACACCTCAAAACCCTGTGAGAATGTATTTTAGCAGATGAACAAACATAATACTAAATTCAGAGAAACAGTAGTTCTTCAAGTCTGGGAGTAAAATGAGGTGTTTAAACAAACAAACCAAATCCTTGGTCATAAAGTAGAAGAGAGCATTAGAAAAATTCAAGGGCTAGATGGAGAACAGAAATTATCACAAACTGACAGTTGTTGGAAGCCATAAGTCTTAGAGAGCAAAATGAAGTCTCTGATGCCTGAAAAACCAGAGGCCTGTGTACCTGACAGGCTGCAACTGTGGCATTCCCCCATGGGCCTAAAGGAAAGAACAGCCACATAGTTCAGTTAGCAAAAGTCACAAGATGCTCCAATAAACCGCCCGAGTTGATAAAATAAGATCATATCCTGTTAAGCTACCATTGTAAAAGAATGTCTGTACGAATAAGGGTATGCTGTAAAACTGGAAAGTCCATCCTGCAAGACCTCCCTATTTTTCTATAGACGCCATGGAAAAGTACTGACTATTACTTCCGTATTTTGCTCACCTATAAAAACTAGCCCCCTTTCAATAAACCTTAGCTCTTGATCAGCAAGCTTGACTTGAGCTCATTTCTTTCCCAGCCTCTTTCCTCCTTTTTAGGTCAGATCCCGCTTGTGACCCACAAATTACTTCGTGATCCTCAGTCCACCCTGTGGGCAGACAGTGTCTACCAAACTTGGCCATATGACTCCCTTGTGTCACTGAAATAATTCAAGGTGGTAGTTATGGTCTTGGCTAGTAGGACTATTCTTTTTGCTTGTTTGAAGGTAGATTTTCAGGGTGGTGTTGAGTGCTTATTTTATTCTAAAAAGTGGTAGTAAGCCAGTTAAGATTAGAAACCTTTGGTCTACAGAAGCTCCTCTTCAGGAAGCAATTGTGCAGCAGTGAAAAATCTTTTAAATTACACACACACACACACACACACATATCCTAACCTGGAATTATGTGTAAAATCCTCAATCCTTTCTTAGATAAGAATTATTTCTTCCAACCAAAACCTCTATTTCTTTTTTTTTCTTTTTTTCACATATCAAGAAGATATATCCATTCCTTATTTTTTTAACCAACTTTATTACATACATGATTGTATTTAGGTTTCATTCATGTAAAGAACACCACCCATCACCAGTGCAACATTCCCATCACCAATGTCCAAAATCTCCCTCCTCCCCACCCGACACCTGCCTGTAATCTAGACAGGCTTTTTATTTCCCTCATACATTCTCATTATTAGGATAGTTCATAACATAGTTATTTCTCTAATTAAACTCATCCCTGTTTGCGGTGAGCATCATGAGGTGAGCTGTAACTTCCAGATTTTTTCTCTTTTGTGCCTGAAAATTATTATTGCAAAAATGTTGTTCACTTTTCTTAAAACCCATAGATGAGTGAGACCATTCTGAGTTTTTCTCTCTCTCTCTGACTTATTTCACTCAGCATAATAGATTCCATGTACATCCATGTATAGGAGAATTTCATGACTTCATCTCTCCTGACAGCTGCATAGTATTCCATTGTGTATATGTACTACAGTTTCTTTAGCCATTCATCTGTTGAAGGGTATCTTGGCTGTTTCCAGAGTCTTGCTAAGGTAAATAATGCTGCAATGAATATAGGTGTAAGGAAGGAATTTTTGTATTGTATTTTTGTGTTCCTAGGAGTGGTATAGTTGGTCCTATGGAAGCTCGATTTCCAGTTTTTGGAGAAATCTCCATATTGCTTTCCATAAAGGTTGAACGAGATGGCATTCCCACCAGCAGTGGATAAGAGTTCCTTTCTCTCCACATCCCCGCCAACACTCCTTGTTAGCATTCTTTGTGATGTGTGCCAATCTCTGGGGTGTGAGATGGTACCTCATAGTTGTTTTGATTTGTATCTCCCTGATGATTAGTGATGTGGAGCATTTTTTCATGAGTCTTTTGGCCATATGTATTTCTTCTTTGTCAAAGTGTCTATCCATTTCTTCTCCCCAATTTTTGATGGGATTAGATGTTTTTTTCTTGTAAAGTTCTGTCAGTGCCTTTTATATTTTAGAGATTAGCCTCTTATCTGATGGGTATTGGGTGAATAGTTTCTCCCACTCAGTGGTGGGCTCTTGTATCCTGGGCTCTATTTCTTTTGAGTGCAGAAGCTTCTCTGTTTAATATATTCCCATCTGTTAATTTCTGCTTTCACTTGCTTGGAGAGTGCAGTTTCCTCCTTGAAGATGCCTTTAGTCTCAATGTCCTGGAGTGTTTTACCTACATGTTGTTCTATATATCTTATGGTTTTGGGTCTGATATCAAGGTCTTTAATCCATTTAGATTTAACCTTCGTACATGATGTTAACTGGGGGTCTAAGTTCAATTTTTTGCAAGTGGCTACCCAGTTGTGCCAACACCACTTGTTGAAGAGGCTTTCTTTGTTCCATTTAGGATTTCTTGCTCCTTTATCAAAAAGTAGGTGGGGAACATTCACTGAGTATTCAAGTTTATTCCACTGATCTGAGGGCCTGTCCTTATTCCAATACCATGCTGTTTTGATAACTATTGCTTTGTAGTACAGTTTAAAGTTGGGGAAAGTAATTCCTCCCATATTCTTTTTCCCAATGATTTCTTTAGCTATTCGAGGGTTTTTATTGTTCCAAATAAATTTCAAAAGTGCCTGATCCAATTCTTTGAAGAATGTCATGGGTATCTTTAAGGGGATCACATTAAATCTGTACAATGCTTTGGGGAGTATTGCCATTTTAATGATGTTAAACCTGCCAATCCATGAGCAGGGTATGTGCTTCCATTTCCGCGTGTCCTCTCTTATTTCTTGGAGCAGAGTTTTATAGTTTTCTTTGTATAGGTCCTTCACATTTTTAGTCAAGTTGATTCCAAGATATTTGAGTTTGTGTGGCACTATTGTGAATGGGGTTGTTTTCTTAATGTCCATTTTTTCCTTATTACTATTGGTGTATAGAAAGGCCATTGATTTTTGTGTGTTAATTTTGTAGCCTGCCACCTTGCTATATGAGTCTATTGTTTCTAGAAGCTTTTTGGTAGAGTCTATAAGGTTTTCTAAGTAGAGTATCATGTCATCTGCAAACAGTGAGAGCTTGACTTCTTCCTTTCCTATCTGGATTCCCTTGATATCTTTTACTTGCCTAATCGCTATAGTGAGTAGTTCCAGTGCAATGTTGAATAGGAGTGGTGAGAGAGGACAGCCTTGTCTTGTGCCAGAATTTAGAGGAAAGGCTTTCAGTTTTTCTCCATTGAGAATAATTGCCAATGGTTTGTGGTAAATGGCCTTAACTATATTGAGAAAGGTTCCTTCCATTCCCATCTTGCTGAGAGTTTTGATGAAGAATGGGTGTTGGACCTTGTCAAATGCTTTCTCTGCGTCTATTGATATGATCATGTGATTTTTATTTTTCTTGTTGTTGATGTTGTGTATTATGTTGATAGATTTACGGATGTTAAACCATCCTTGCATTCCCGGGATGAAACCTACTTGATCATAGTGGATGATCTTCTTGATGAGGCATTGATTCCTATTTGCCAGGATTTTGTTGAGGATCTTTGCATCTGCATTCATCAGCGATATTGGTCTGTAATTTTCTTTTTTCGTAGTAACTCTGTTTGGTTTAGGTATCAAGGTGATGTTGGCTTCATAAAAGCTATTTAAAAGTTTTCCTGTTTTTTCAATTTCATGAAAGAGTCTTGCCAGGATTGGTAGTAGTTCCTCTTGATAGTTTTGAAAGAATTCATTAGTAAATCAATCTGGGTTTGGGCTTTTGTTTTTGGGCAGACATTTGATTACTTTCTTAATTTCCTCAATAGTAATGGGTGTGTTTAGATATGCTACATCCTCTTCATTCAACCATGGAAGATTATAAGCGTCCAAGAATTAATCCATTTCTTCCAGGCTTTCTTTTTTAGTGGCATAGAGTTTCTCAAAGTAGTTTCTGATTACCCTTTGATCTCTACCATGTCAGTAGTGATCTCTCCTTTTTCATTCCTAATACGAGTTATCAAGTTTCTCTCTCTTTCTTTGTGAGTTTTGCCAGTGGTCTATCAATCTTGTTTATTTTTTCAAAGAACCAACTTCTGCTTTTGTTGATCTTTTGGATTGTTTTTCGGGTTTCCACTTCATTGATTTCTGCTCTCAGCTTTCTTATTTCCTTCTGCCTCCCTATTTTTGGGTCCTTTTGTTGAGCACTTTCTAATTCATTGAGCTGCATCATTAAGCTATTCAGGTATGCCCCTTCTTCTTTCCTGATGTGTGCTTGCAAAGCTATACATTTTCCTCTCAGTACTGCTGTTGCTGTGTCCCATAGGTTCTGATAGTTTGTGTCTCCATTGTCATTTGTTTTCAGGAAGGTTTTGATTTCCTCTTTGATTTCATCTCGGACCCACTGATTATTCAGTATGAGGCTATTTAACTTCCAGGTGTTACAGTTTTTCTTCTGTGTCCCTTGGAGTTCACATATAATTTCAGGGCTTTGTGGTCAGCAAAGGCAGCCTGCAAAATTTCTATCCTCTTGATATTATGGAGGTATGTTTTATGTGCTAGCATGTAGTCTACCCTGGATAATGTCCCATGTATATTAGACAAAATTGTGTATCCAGGCTTCTGGGGGTTGAGTGTCCTGTATATATCTACTAGGCCTCTTTCTTCTATTTCTCTGTTTAGGTCTAGTATATTCTTGTTGAGTTGCAGTCTGGTTGACCTGTCTACTGTTTACAATGCTGTGTTGAGGTCTCCCACAATTATTGTGTTGTTATTGATATTATTTTTCAGATTTGTCAACAGTTGTGTTAAATATTTTGCTGGCCCCTCATTCGGTGCATATATGTTTAGGAGAGTGATTTCTTCCTGCTATACGTATCCCTTGATTAATACAAAATGTCCATCTTTGTCCCTTACAACTTTCCTAAGTATAAAGTTTGCATCATCTGATATTAGTATGGCTACTCCTGCTTTTTTATGGGTGTTGTTTGCTTGGATGATTTTCCTCCAGCCTTTTATTTTGAGTCTTTGTTTGTTCTGACTATTCAGGTGCGCTTCTTGTAGGCAGCAGAAGGTTGGGTTGAGTTTTTGATCCATTTAGCCACTCTGTGTCTCTTAACTGGTGCATTTAGTCCATTGAGATTGAGAGAAAGAATTGTCCTGGGAGTTAGTGCCATCTTTATATCAAAGTTTGGTGTGTCTGTTGGTAAGCCTTGTCTTAAAGTATGCCGTTTAGTTTTTCTTTTAAGAATAGATTAGAGTCTGTAACGTTTCTGAGCTCTTGTTTGTCTGTGAAACTATGTATTGTTCCTTCAAACCTGAAAGTGAGTTTTGCTGGGTGCAGTATTCTAGGCGAAGCATTTATTTCATTGAGTTTTGTCACTATGTTCCACCACTGCCTTCTGGTCTTGAGTGATTCTGGTGACAGGTCTGCAGTAAATCTCAAGGATGTTCCCTTGAATGTAATTTCTCTTTTCGATCTTGCTGCTTTCAGAATTCTGTCTCTATCTGTGGGATTCATCATTGTGACTAGGATGTGTCTTGGGGTGTTTTTTCTGGGGTCTCTTTTAGTTGGCACTCTTCGGGCATGCAGGATTTGATCGCATGTATTCATTAGCTCTGGTAGTTTCTCTTTAATGATGTTCTTGACTGTTGATTCTTCCTGGAGATTTTCTTCCTGAGTCTCTGGGACTCCAATGATTATTAATTTGTTTCTGTTGAGCTTATCATAGACTTCTATTTTTCTCTGTTCCCATTCTTTGAGTAATTTTCCATTGTTTGATCATTTGCTTTGAGGCCTTTTTCCAATTTCTTCTGGTGTATGGAATTGTTATGCATCTCATCTTCCAGTGTAATGATTCTATCCTCAGCTGCTTTTAACCTGTGGGAAAGCTCAACATATTTTTCTTCAATTCATCTACTGAGTTTTTCAGACCTGTTATTTGACCTGAAATTTCAGTTTGGAGTTTTCTCATTTCTATCTTCATATTCTCTTGATTCTTATTAGTGTTCTCTTGTATACTTTGTTTGAGTTCGAACATCTTCCATATTGCAACTCTAAACTCCTTATCTGAGAGACTGACTAGTTGGTTGGTCATGCTCAAGTCATCAGAGTTGCCATCTTCATTCTCTATGTCTGGCGCTGGCCTGCGTTGTTTCCCCATTGTCACACTTGTATTGTGGGTTTTTCTACGTGTTGTGGTTGTATTCATTGGCTAAATGATGTGCACCGTCAGGAAGGGGAGCAGAGCGTCTGTGCTCCTCTGGCTCCTCCCTTTCTGGGCGTGTCGACTCACCTCCACAGAAGGCTCACGGGAAGGCAGGCTGGCAGTTGAGCCACACCCAGGATGAAATCAGGCCAAAAATGCAGGACAGCACAGAAGAGAGGCAGATAGGTGTGCTGGCATCTGAGATCCAGCAGAGTTCAGTGGCTCCTCCCTTTCTGGGCATGTCGACTCACCTCCACGGAAGGCTCACGGGAAGGCAGGCTGGCAGATGAGCCGCACCCAGGATAAAATCAGGCCGAAAATGCAGGGCAGCAGAGAAGAGAGGCAGGTAGGGGTGCTGGCATCTGAGATCCAGCAGAGTTCAGTCCAAAACCTCTATTTCTATTAGGAATTCTTTTTTGGATCTCAAGGCTCAAATTACTGTTTAGGCTTTCTGTACAGAGGAAGGTCAATTATATTTAGATTACAGCTAGCTCTCTTTAAATTAATTAGTTTTTATACCTCTTCTATTTATCTCAAAATGAGCCCATAGGCACAATATAGAAAAGGTATCTACATGTCTATGTTTACAACAGCCAGAATCTGGAAACGCCTCAAATTCCTGATAACTAATGAGTAGATAAAGAAAAGAATATTATGGAGCTGCTATGAAAAATCAAGTAATGACATTTTCTGTTACATGGATATATATATATGGAAAGTATTATGCTGAATAAAATGATTCAGAGAAAGGAGGATAGATATAGATTGATTGAACTCACTTGTGGATATAAAAATAGTAATAATACTCAAAGACAATTGAAAGGAGGACTTAAGAGGACTGGTCCATAGTAGGATGCTTGCCCCCAAGAGTTAGGGAGTAAAAAAGAGATCACTGTGTAAATGGTAGTTAGAAATGATCAGCATTTACAAGAATTGGGTACCAAAAGGATATAAAGTAATATGAATAACATATCTTCTGTAAAATTATTGCAAGTCACAGTGCCTAAAAGGAAAAAAGGAAGAAAGAGGATAACAATGTCTGCTACAGAAGCATGCAGGAGGGTAAAGGTGGAAGAGAAATTTGGGACATTGGTGGAAGGAAATATTTTAAAAATTTTATAATTATATAATCATATAATCATGCTCAGTTTTAACAGACTAAGTCATTTATGAGTAAAGAGGATCTAATTCTACCTCTTTACCTTTATCATACTCTCAAGATCAATAATGGGATATGATCTAGCTCTCAGTTCTGTAAAGCATCTCTGGTGAATCCCAAAGCATTACCTTAACTGTACCAGTAAAGTAGCGGGGTGAACAGTTTGCATGTTAACTTCTTCATCATCTTAAGAGGAATGTAGAGAAAATGAGTCTCTGCTATTATACACAGCAGGGAGTACAAGAACTTAAGGTAGGTGACACAGGATTAAGACAACCCCAAAATATGAAGTAAGTATATTGACTGAGTTTACATGTGCACACACAAGATAGAAAGAGTACTGGAATATTAAACAGAAAATTTAGCATGATTGGCCAAGTAAACTGAATATAATATAATATTATATATTAGCCTCAATTCTTAATTGGTTAATAAAGAAAAAACCTAGACTTCCATTAAAATTCGAATTTTAATGTCAAAATTAAAAAAAATAAGTAGCTTAAAACAAACTGCCTCTAAAAACAAATGTAAGCTGTAAAAAAACCATAAAATTTCTAGAAATAAGTGACTGACTAAATGCAAAAATTCAAGAGAATTAAAAGCAAAGTAATTCAGCTGCAGCAGGTAGTATTCAATGAGCATTTGCTACATAACACTTCTTCAGTAATTAATATCAAGATACTACCTGATTTACTACTTCAACAAGTCTGTGTAGTAAAGATTATTCTCGGGGCCGGGAAGATGGCACTAGAGGTAAGGTGTATGCCTTGCAAGCGCTAGCGTAGGACGGACCGCGATTCGATCCCCCGGTGTCCCATATGGTCCCCCCAAGCCAGGGACAATTTCTGAGTGCATAGCCAGGAGTATCCCCTGAGCATCAAAACGGGTGTGGCCCAAAAACAAAAAAAAAAAGATTATTCTCACCCCCATAATTCATATTAAAAACTGTGGACATGTATCTGCATTTGGCCAGCTCCATAAACTCACCCTTTTTCAATAGTAATGTATAAAAAGCTGTGAAATATTTTAGGTACACTGGTCATGCAGAAAAAATAGAAATATTAGAAGGAGAGGTGAATCAAGTTCCTATCTTGCCAAAGCCACTTCTGCTGTTTCTACCCTCCTCAACTGCTACTTCGACAATGGTCCAACTTTATCACTCATCTACAACTCTCTTGAAAGACACCAATGTGACCAAAGCTCCAGGTATGTTAATATTTGGGCTTATAGTACAAGGACTGTTTTGGAATGAATGCAGGATCTTTTCCTGCCTTCTTGTACTTCCAGTAGCCCTGGCTTCCAAAACCATACTCCTACTAAAAGGCCACAGTACCATCAATAGTATTTGAATTCCTGGAACCTGTAACAACTCATTTTTAATACTGTTATTCCCATCAGAACACACCAATTTAAATTCCAATGTGTTTCTAAAGCCATCTACTATTCCAACATAAAAGAAGTAATAAAAGTAGCAACTAGCCACAAGCACTTATTAAACATTCTGACAATGACTTAATTAAAATAATTTTCATAGTTTCTTATTGCTATAATTTATTTTCTTTTTTTCCCTTTTTTTTAAAAATAATTTCACTCCCACTTAACTGGTAACAAATGTATTATGATCAACTATGTCAAATATATAATATATTGTCTTTAAATATAATAATTTATATTAATGTAAATGTAGACACAAAGTGATTAAGTAATGTGTCCAATACCTCAGAGCTAATGAGAAATATAATTAGGATTCGAACCAATTTTTCCATATCAAGAACTATTTCTTCACAGATCTTTAATCTATCTACAAGTATAATAGGAGCAAAACACTAGTTAATAACAACAATCATTCTTATGTTGTATTTTATAGTGCTAAGTACTTTGTGCATTTTTCTCTGTATGCATGCAAAAAAGAAACCTGTAACAAATGCACAAGTTTTTCAGGAGTAAGGTAGTGGGTTTTATGCAGTTCTGCTACCAACTAAAGGGTATTACCATAGGCAGGTTAAGTTACCACTAGTGAGCAGTATGGAGTTCGGCAGGCCCCCACCATGCCAGAGGTCTTCTTAACCAGGCCGGGGGGGGGGTGCAGGACTTGGGTAACCCAGCACCCCTCTACCGCCTTGCTCCAGATCTGCAGGGCTTCC
The DNA here is from genome assembly GCF_024139225.1 of Suncus etruscus. Classification (NCBI taxonomy): domain Eukaryota; kingdom Metazoa; phylum Chordata; class Mammalia; order Eulipotyphla; family Soricidae; genus Suncus; species Suncus etruscus. The sequence goes on along the minus strand of NC_064868.1, from coordinate 48,371,469 downwards.
CTGGGCCACGTGCCTGGGCAAGCCCGGTGAGTTGGTCCCCTTGGTGGAACTTGAAGGTACCCTAGGCTTTTCCCCATTATCCATTCAGCTCCTTAGGGAGGGTCTGGGTGGGGCTCTGAACTTCTGGCCTCCCAGCTTCTTGAAGGATATCTCTCCTTCCTGGGAGCAGGGAGTCTAGCAGTATGGGGTTCTGCAGGCCCCTGCCATGCCGGAGACCTTCTTAACAAGACCTGGGGGGGGGTGCGGGACTTGGGTAAACCCAGCACTCCTCTACCGCCTTGCTCCAGATCTCCAGGGCTTCCCTGGGCCACGTGCCTGGGCAAGCCAGTGAGTTGGTCCCCTTGGTGGAGCTTAAAGGTACCCTAGGCTTTCCCCCATTATCCGTTCAGCTCCTTAGGGAGGGTCTGGGAGGGGCTCTGAACTTCTAGTCTCCCAGCTCCTTGAAGTCACTGGTAATCTCTTTGCAGTCTATATTTTCAAAATCGCACGGGGGCTACTGCCCCCGCGCGCACAAGAAACATTAATAGTACTCACTATCATTGAATTATGTTTTTATGTATGCAGAAGGTCCATTTTGTACTCTGCCCTTTTGCATACCCCTTCAAAAGATCATATTTCTCTTTAACTTCCTTAACTCCTATCATCTTTACTCCTCATTTACCCTTTCTAACTTAAGTACTATAGAGTCCTAAGTCACAGACCAAAGTGGTGCCCTGGAGTTAACACCCACCCAACTATTTCAAAAGGTATAAAAAGGACACGTATGTCTTTTCAACATTTTATGGGTGTTTTCTTTGATGGCTATAACTTTTGCTGAATATTTTCTTATGCTGTGATGATTGCCCCCCCATTTTTTTATCTTCTCTTTGTGAACTGCTCAATATGGAATTTGGTGTGAAAGAATCCCTGAGTTTAATGCTTATGTTTGAACCAAGTCATGGGTATTGTTGGAAATGTTCTTATGCCCACATACATCTGATAGCACCATGTGGCTTTATTTCTTGTTTGCTTAGGCACACTAAAATGGGCAAATACTATACATATCAATAAGTTATTATTTAATAGAGATGGGAACACACAGATCTTGTAGTGCAATGGGACCTTACACCCTGAACATTGACATAAAGACCTGGCACAGGCCTCAGAAGAATGGGCATTCTCCATTCACTCCTGATCTAGAGAAGACATCTACAAAACATCCAACCTGGAGGCATCACCTGGAGGCATTCTTCTACAAGGGAAAACCCTACAGCTGCTCTGACATCGATCTACTCAAAAGAGACTTCCCTTAACACTGAGAAGACTTAATAAGAGCAACGACCTGCTTACTGGACAGGGCTTGCTGTATTGCCCCTTAATTGTGAGGTTTGTCTATAACATCACCTGGAAGCAATCCTCTACCATGGAAGACCCTACCACTGCTCAGACATCGACCTGCTCAAAAGAGACTTCCCTTAATGCTGAGAAGATTTAACAACAACAACAACCTGCTTACAGGACTGGGCTCCCTACATTGCCCTTTAATGGTGAGGTGAAACGAGAAGACACTCCACATCATGACTTCAATGTAGGATATGCAGATTCCAGAATCTTTAATACAGAAACATGATACCAATAACAGAGACTGTGTGAAAAGTGTGTTGGCACTACGGACAATGTCTTGGATTGGATGATAACTTGCCTGAAGCCTAAAGTTGGTCTTATGCCAGGAAACTTTAGGGGTAGGATCTCTTTGTATTTAGGCCAAGGTTATTCCTTTCCATGCCTCTCATATTTTGGTGAGCCTATGCAAACAACAATTGCCACTCTAACACCGTTTTTACTGTGCTCCTTTGACTCTAATCCTTAAAAAAAACACTTAAAATTTGACGTTAATTTAAGCTAATATGCATGTACATGGAAATGTAAAAAATACTATGCCTCTAATGTTTAAGGAGTTATGTAAGTTTTATGGCTTTAGATTGCCTTGTGTGCTGTTAAGAAATATTATAATGTGTTACAATCTGGGGACTTGAGGGACAAAGTAATTGTACATGAATTCTGTTTTATTTATCTTAACGCTCTTTGGCTGAAAGTTCAAAGTTAAGATATCAGCAAGGGGAATTCTGCTGAGAATTATGTTATGGGTGATTGTCCTTCCACTGTAACTTTACCTTGTTCTCTTTCTTTGCATCTTTTGTACTCATAATTCAAAATAAAAAAAATTTTTAAAAAGTTACCATTATTTCTGGTTTCTAATTATAAAATGGATATAATATTTGTACTTATTACTATTGACTTTAATGAATCAAGAGAGCTATTTTGTGGAAGTACTTTAAAATAGAACCTGAATTGTAACCACTATATATATATATATATATATATATATATATATATATATATATATATATATATATATATATATATTATATATACTTCAGAGACAAATATATGCTCAATAGCATAACAGATAATTACATGGATGATCATATCTATGCTCTGCAGTCTACATGCTTTAATAAGAAGGAGTAGCTTTGCCAGTCATGATTGAAAAATATTCGGTTTCTCATACCCTGAGCAGTTCCATTTGGGGTATGCAAATGTTTAATGCGATTTTTTGCGATTTTTTTCTTACTAATACGATTTTTATTGCGAATATTTGGTAAGAATATAATCGCAAATACTTTGCGTCTAGCGCAGACATCATTTCTGCTGCTCCTGCTCGCTGTCCCTTGCATTATCGGAGGCCTAAGGGAGAGAAAGGAGAAAAGGGAGAGAAGTTTATTACAGAATTAGATTTTGTCATATCTTCATCATGACTTCATCAAAGCCTGCAGTGAAGGAAAAGATTGATAACGCGCACAGACAATTTCAGGAAAATTGGGAGATGCAGTATTGCTTTGCTGAGCACAGGGGCATCCCTACATGTCTTATTTGGTCAGAGGCAGTTGAAGTGCACAAGAAATACAACTTGAAACGCCATTGTTCAACTAAACATACTGAGGAATGTGGAAAATATCAAGGAAATGAGAGAGCCAATCTTAAAGCATGTCTAATGAGGCATCAAGATTTCTTCAAGAAAGCAACCAAAGAGAATGTTGCATCAGTCGAAGCTAGTTACATGGTTAGTGAGATGATTGCTAAAGCAGGGAAACCATTCACAAAAGGAGAGTTTGTTAAAAACTGCATGTTACAGGCTGCAAGTATTATCTGTCTGGAAAAGAAAGGTCAATTTAGCAAAATCAGCCTTTCTGCCAACACTGTGGCAGAGCACATTTCTGACATGTCAAGTGACATTTATCATCAGCTGTGTGAGAAAGCCAAATATTTGGATGCATACTCAGTTGCTCTTGATGAGGGCACAGATATAACAGACACTGAACAGCTCACAATTTATGTCCATGGTGTTGACTGTAATTTTGAATTGACAGAGGAGCTGCTCACAATAATTCCAATGCATGGCCAGACTACAGATAATAAAATATTTTGGCATCTGTGTGATGCCATTGAGAATGCAGGCTTGCCATGGAAGAGGTTTGTTGAAATAATAACCGATGGAGTGCCATCGATGACAGGGAGGAAAAATACACTGGTGGCACTTGTTCAAAAAATACTTGAAAAGGAGAGTGTAGAAAAGGCCACTGCTCTTCACTGCAATATCCATTAGCAGACCCTTTTGCAGTAAATGCCTACCGTGTGACAATGTGATGTCTGTTTTTGTGAAATGCATCAACCAAATCAGATCCAGGGGCTTAAAGCACAAGAGGTTCCGTGCTTTTTTAGAGGAAATGGAGTCAGAATATGGAGATGTGCTCTATTTCACCGAGGTACGTTGGCTCAGCAGGGGAAGTGTCCTGAAAAGATTTTTTGAGTTGTGAGAAGTGAAAGCCTTCATGGAGACGGATGGGAATGCTCTTTCTGAGTTGATTGATCACAAATGGCTCATGGACTTAGCTTTTCTTGTTGACATCACACATAAGCTGAATGTACTAAACAAGATGTTACAAGGCCCGGGGCAGCTTTTCAGTGCTGCCTATGACAACATGAGAGCATTCTCCACAGAACTTGTGTTATGGAAATCCCAGCTCTCTCAGACAAACCTTTGCCATTTCCCAGCATGCAAGGAACTTGTGGATGCAGGCAAACTATTCAGTGATGAGAAATATGTTGGTGCTGTTTTTAAGCTAGAGAAGGAATTTGGTCACAGATTTGCAGACTTCAAAAAGCACAGAGCCACTTTCCAAATTTTTGTGGACCCCTTTTCCTTTGATGTGCAAGATGCCCCTCCTGTGCTTCAAATGGAGCACATTGACCTGCAATGCAACTCTGATCTCAAAGTCAAGTTCATGGAGATTAGTGGAAAAGCAGGCATGCATGGGCAATTTTTGAGAGAATTGCCCCCCAGCTTCCCTGAGCTTTCTGGAATGTTCAAGCGCATCATGTGCCTTTTTGGGAGCACATATTTGTGTGAAAAGTTATTCTCCACATTGAACTTCAATAAGTCAAAGTACAGGTCTAGACTTAATGATGATCATCTTCAAGCCATACTGAGGGTCTCAACTGCTTCCTCTCTAAAGCCAAATGTGGTTCAGATTTGTGAGAAGAAGCACTGTCATGTTTCTGGCAGCAAGGAATAGGCAAAAGATGCCATGTTCAGAAGAACTGCTTATGATCTTCACTCAATGTTCTATTTATGTTCAGAAAAAATAATTAAAACGGTAAATAATGACATTTGAAGACTTTTTTCTGAAATCCCTTATGCAGCCCTGCCTTACCCCAACTTTGCCTCCTGCGGCCCCCAGGTAAATTGAATTTGAGACCGCTGATATAGATGATTTTCCCTTCTGCTGTATTTATTGTATATAGTAGAATTTTTACTTCCTAACATAAAGATTTTTACAGGCAAATGTAGGCCTGATTAAATTTTTCTTTACCTGGAAAATTTAGTACCAAAGTGAAACTTAAAAACAACTTCTTGAAATAAGTCAGAGGGAGGGAGAGACACAGAATTGTCTCACTCATCTATGGGTTTTAAGAAAAATAAAAGACATTTTTGCAATAATCCTGAGACAAAGAAAGGAGGGCTGGAAGGTCCAGTTCACAATATGAAGCTCACCACAAAGAGTGGTGAGTGCAGTTAGAGAAATAAATACACTGAAATCTATCATAACAATGTGAATGAATGAGGAAAGTGAAAAGCCTGTCTAGAATATAGGCGGGCTTAGGGTGGGATGGAGGGAGATTTGGGACATTGGTGGTGGGAATTTTGCACCGGTGAATGGGGCTGTTCTTTACATGACTGAAGCCCACGTACAATCATATTTGTAATCAAGGTGTTTAAATAAATATATTAATAAAAAATACTTTCCTCTTTTACTTTAGTGTCCTTTCAGTTTCTGCTTTTCAGGACATCTCTAAAGAAACCTGAGTATTTGTTAACTAATTTTTTACCTCAGAATTAACATTAGAAAGGTCTGGCCAGTACGTAGCATTGTGCTGTTGAACTTTTTCCAGTTATAAAATCTGCATTTATTTTAGGTACAGCTTGTCTCCTTCATTTTCCCCTTACACTAAAAAGCCCTTTTCCTTTAGAAATAGGAATTCTGCCAGAAAACTCAGCCTCTTGTAAAATCCCCTAATTTATACCAGAGGCTAGCCAGACAGGAACTACTTTGAGAAGTTAAAATTAGCCTTCTCTTTTTTTTTTAACTCCAGACTTTCTGTTGAAATATATCTATTCATCAGGGTCTGTGCACCACCCTAGTCAGGTGAATTTTTTGTAAATCAAACAATGCATACTGATAATGTTCCCGTTTACTAGAAAGATATTTGTAATTTACAAATGTGAGCATTCTTTTCATAGCATAGAAAAAATTGACTGGAAATATTCCCCATATATACACCTAATTATTCATTAAATATCAGAACCCCTGTTCTCCCACATACATTGTGTGGTCTCTCATTTCTTCCTATTGTGCTGTACGCCAATTGTGTTCCCCACTTTCCTGGAGTGGATTCAAAGAAGTCCTCTAATGCAGCCAGACCAAAGCTAGCAGTGGCAAATTTTCCGTATTTAATAGCAGGCATTGAAAAGCAAAATCTGTTACAGAAACTGAACTCTATTCTAAGACGAATCTTCTGCAGCTGAATCCCAAATACTTCATTCTTGGCTATCACATCTTAGTATTTATGTTGTTCAACTTTTCTGAAATTAGAGCACAAAAGTAATCTGGTTCCTGTCTTGGACAATAGACTTATAGTAGTACAGAAAAGTAGTCAGTTTCTTGAGGTAATGTAGATATAGGCTCCCTTAGAATCAGACTTGCTTTGCTGACATAAAATGACTTTAATGAGTGTTGAACAAACATTCATGCTAACTACTAGATATTTATATACCAAACATTATGTATATAAGCATGATATAAAAATATTTTATGAGACCTGAAGTATCTGCTAGGTATTCATTTAATACTTCCTTATCCAATCATTCAAATTCCCATTGATGGATAAGGAAACTGATTTTATTGAACTACTTTGGTAAAGTTTAAAACATGCTACTGGGAAGCACTCATTCTATTTAATTATACTAAAATAGTTGATGTTTAAAGATACAAACTTCATTCTTTGAATACATTAAATATAACTTTTTATTTTTTAATATAATTTTTATTTTGATCATAGTGGCTTACATATTGTTGACAATAATATTTTAGGTACATATTAACATAATTTCAGGGGGATTCTCATCACCGAATTATCTTCCCTACACCTCCGTTCCCATCCTACCTCTTATATCCTCCTCACTCACCCCCAGGGCTGCTAGAATACGTTGTCCGCTCTGAGCATAGCTTACTACTTAGTGGTTCTACACCTGTTTTGTTCATAGTACCTCCCTTGTTTCCTCCTCTAAGTGGGAGGTGGTATTAGATAGTTCCAGTTATGTGGTTTTCTTTGAAGAAAAGAAAAGTGATAAACTGGGGTAAAAATCAAATATGTCAAAAATGGACAGAGTCCTTCTAGAGGCACTCATCATCGGTTTGAGAGACAAAGGGGAAAAAGAAGGTGAAACACCTCAACAGTACAAAAAGAAGTATCAAATAAAATATCCAGCGAGCACTCCAACTATAAAAATAAGCACCACATAAAAGCCATGTTCTTGTATAAAAAACATAGCATGGCACCTAAAGAAAAAGAAAAGAAGAAAATAAATAATTAAATAAATATAAATGGAGACAACAACTTGAGTAACCATACCAAAACGAAGAAATCGACAAAACCTAGATAGATATAAAAATTTGTTTTGTGCTTTTTTTTTCTTTTCCCTCCTGCACAGACACAGTAAATATTGGGGTCATTCAAAAAGAAATTATCTTGGGCTAAGTGATACAGGATTTCTCCACCCTTGGAGTATATTGTCATGGGATTAACTATCAACTCCGTTCAGGTTCATTTACTCTCCCCTTGGTGCTTTCATGGTGTTTGGAAGACTTCTGCTTCGTCCTGGGTGATAAATTCAGATCTCTGTATCTAGAGATCTCGGTATCTGCACAGGTGAAGGAGTGGAACTTACGATGAAGCTTTTCTTTGTGGTTCTAGAAGTTATGGTTCCCTCAGTGTCATTTTAATCCGTCTTCTGTGTTTGGTGGTCTTGGTCTTTGCGCTGATCTTAGGATGGAGCCTATGATAATGTCCTTTGTTGTGTTTCCAGAAGACCCTTTCCATTGCAATAGTCTCAGACGTACCTTTGGAACTGGAGCTCATGGTTGTTGTGCAGGTCGTAGCTCAAACCCTAGACTAGGACTTTTTTATTGGTTACAGGACACATACAGTCCGGTCATGGTTCTATCAGCCAGTCATCTGTAAACTGTGCTCTTGGTTTTTGGACTGACCAAAGGGTGACAAGTCTTCTGATTTTGTCTTATCATCAGCTGGAGGGGTAGGATAACCTGCTCTTACGTCAAGTTGTTCCCATTTTCCTCGTTGTCAAGATATCATATTAGACCTGGCACTTGTTGGTGTCCAAGCAGTATTGAGGATATCCCGGATGGGATTTGTTTTCTGTAGCTGTCATGAAGAACTGTGTCATTTCTATGTCTGGAATCCAAGATTCATGGCTGGACGGATGGTGTCTAATCACCTGGGGTTCAAGCTGGGTCCACGTGACATATTTTCAAGGTGGGAGATGTCCCTGTATTGTAAACAAGTATGAGTTCTTATCCCTAGTAGATAAGAGCTCGTTTTTATATGTAAGATTTCCCCCTTTTTTAGCGTGTTTTGCAGGGGGAAATGGTGCTACATTATATTGCCAGTGCATTTCGGGGTGGAAAAAGAAAAAAACGGAAACAGGTCACACACCAAAAAAGATAAATATATATATATGGAACAAAGATTTTTAAAAAATGAAATAACAAAGTAATTAAAGGAACAAAATGGTGCAATAGACTATCTTACATTTGGGGAATAGCAGGTAAAGAGGTTGTGCAATACAGGTTTTATACTTATGATGGAATTATAGGTTTCCCCATTCTCTTTTGAGACTTTATTGTGGTGTGTGGGTTCTCGGGCTCCTTTTCATCACACACCCTGACCTACTTGAGATTGGCAAAGCTTTGCGGCAGGGAGGTCTTGGGAAGAGTTCTTACTTTGGGGATACTTTTAGAGCTAAGTCCGGTTTCAAGTAACAGTCCACGTTAGGAAGAGTTGGTAAGGAAGGCCACGCAGCATGAGTCAGCAGGGGAGTTGATTGCCTTTTCTTGCCGGGGACGAGGTGTGGGTTTAACTTGGTGCCCCTTCGCTTGGGTGCTGAGTACTGATTTGTTAGGGTAGGAGGTCAGTATTGATGCCTAATAGATTAAGAACTGAGGGTGAAGAGTTTTAATAAAGTGGGAAATCTGAATGGGATTGAGGGATGAAGTGATAGTTGATTTCCAAAGGGGGGAAAGGGGAAAGTATATGGAAGGGGCAGGAAAGAAGAGAAGAGAAAATACATTAAAAAGAAAAAGAGAAGAAGGGAGAAAGAAGAAAAAATAAAGTAGTGAGAAGAAAGGAGAAAAGGGCAAGGGAATGTTAGTTTGCTTGAATATGTTTGATGAGTAGGGCCTGTAGAATAAGTCTGTAGATCACAGTTGCTGCTTCAGTGTTCTGGCTGGTCCCGTACTTCAAGTCCTAAAATAAGGTATAACCTAGAGATAAAGTGTATGTTAAAGAGTTTTCTTGGGACATTCTCGTAGTGCAAGCTGGGTATGGTATCTCGTGTGACTGGGCCCCGAGATGCCATCTTAGTTTGTCCACCCTTTGTATCCAAGAACGCCTGTGGACAGAAAAGCTGAGAGTTTATTTTAAATATAGTAAGATTAAGGCACTAAAACATACTGTTATGAGGCGTTCCTATTAGAGTCAGTGATTTCCCATGTTATTCTTTACCTGTAATCCTGTATAAGATCCCTAAGGGATTATTATGGGCCTTTGTTGTAGAAGGCTGACTACATACCTGTTCTCTCTGTGCTGCTTCTGCTGTTTCTGGTTTCTTTGTGGTATAATGTGTAGTCAAGAGTTTGTGTTGTTCTTCTTTCATATGTTTTGGGCACTGCTCCCCGGTGTATGTTGACTGTTACAGTGTTTGGAGTTTCTACCCTGTTACTTGATTGTTCAATATTGTATATAGGCTGTATGTTCTAGGTGCTTCAGAATAGTGCTATCATTCTGTGTTTATCTTTCGTCTTCTGACTTACTTCGTTTAACATAATATGTTCTAGGTCTATACATGTTGCTTCAAAGTCCATGATTGTATCATGTCTGATTGCCATGTAGTATTCCATTGTGCATAGATACTACATCTTAATGATTCACTCATCTGTTGTTGGATATTGAGGTTGGTTCCAAGTCTTGGCTATTATACTGAGTGCTGTGATAAATAGTGGGTGCACACATACTTTGGGATGAATTTCCTTCCGCCTTGGGGGTAGATACCTAGGAGAGCAATTGATGAGTCAAATAGCAGCTCAATTTTGAGTTACTTGAGCCTCTCCAGACTGTTCTCCATAGGGGTTCGACTAGGGGGCATTTCCAGCAGCAGTGGATGAGAGTGCCTTTCATACCACATCCCCGCCAATAGAGGCTATTCCCATTATTTTTATGTGAGCCATTCTCACTGATGTAAGGTGGTACCTCATTGTTGTTTTAATTTGGGTTTCTCTGAGGATGACTGAAGGTGAGCATGTTTTCATGTATTTGTTGGCCATCTTTTGGTCTTTCTCCGAGAAGTGTCTATTCATTTTGTGTTCCCATTCTTTATAGCTTTATTTGGTTTTGGGGGCTCAGCTTTCTGAGTGTTTTGTATATTCTGGATATCAGCCCTTTATCTGATATGTTGGGTAAAAAGATATTTTCCCATTCAGTTAACTGTCTTCTTGTGTTATGCAGGGTTTCTTTTGCCATGCAGAAGCTTTTTAGTTTGATGTAGTCCCATTTCTTTATGTTTGATGCTAAATTTCTTGCCATTGGTGTTCCATCCTCGAAGACCTTTTTGATATACAGGTCTTCAAGTGCTCTATCTATTTTATTCTCTATAAATTTTATAGATTCGGGCCTAATTTAGAGGTCTTTGATCCATTTTGAGTTGATTTTTGTATAAGGAGTGAGGTATGGGTCAATTTTGAATTTCTTACATGTAGTTTTCCAGTTGCACCAACACCATTTGTTGAATAGACTTTCTTTGTTCCATTTCAAGTTCTTGGCTCTTTTGTCAAATATTAGTTGACTGTATATCTGGGGGTTTATATATAGAAATTCTGTTCTAACACACTGGTCTGAGGGTCTGTCCTTGTACCAGTACCATGCTGTTTTGATCACTATGGCTTTATAGTATACTTCATGTTAGGTAGTGAGATGACACCCAGCTTCTTGTTTTTTAGTATGTGTTTGGCTATCCTGGGTCTTTTGTGGTTCCAGATAAATTTTATGATTAATTGTTCTAATTCTTTAAAGAATGATGTCTGAATTTGGATTGGGATTGCATTGAATATATATATTTAGGTAGGATAGTCATTTTGACTATGTTGATTCTACCTACCTGTGAGTTTGGGAGGACCTTCCATTTCCTTAGATCCTCTTCAATTTCTTTCTGGAGTGTTTTGAAGTTTACCTGGTATAGGTCCTTCACTTCCCTTGTAAGGTTAATTCTTAGGTACCTTATATCTTTTGATACTATTTTAAATGAAGTTGTATGTTTGATCTCTCTCTCCTCAAGTTCATTATTTGTCTAGAGAAGAATTACTGTCTTTTGTGTATTGACTTTGTAGCCAGCCACTTTGCTGTATTGGTTAATTGTTTCTAGGACTTTTACTGTGGACTCTTTAAGGTTTTCAATGTATATCATCATATCATCAACAAAAAGAGATAGTTTGAGTTCCTCTTTGCCGATGTGGATTCCTTTGATTCCCATCTCTTGTCGAATTGCTATTGCTAGGACGTCTAAGATTATATTGAATAAGAGTGCAGATATTATCATTAAAATGGCAATACTCCCCAAAGCATTATACAGATTAATGCGATCCCCTTAAAAATACACATGACATTCTTCAAAAAAGTGGATCAAGCACTTATGAAGTTCATCTGGAACAATAAAAACCCTCGAATAGCTAAAACACTCCTAGGGAAAAGGAAAATGGGAGGCATTACTTTCCCCAACTTTAAACTGTACTATAAAGCAATAGTTATCAAAACAGCATGGTATTGGAATAAAGACAGACCTTCAGATCAGTGGAATAGGCTTGAGTTCTCAGAGAACGTTCCCCAGATATACAATTACCTAACTTTTGACAAAGGACCAAGAAATCCTAAGTGGAGCAGGGAAAATCTCTTCAACAAGTGGTGCTGGCAGAACTGATTAGCCACTTGAAAAAAGTGAACATAGACCCCCAGTTAACATCATGTATGAAGGTAAAATCCAAATGGATTAAAGACCTTGATATCAGACCTGATACCATAACGTATATAGAATAACACGTCGGGAAAACACTCCATGACATTGAGACTAAAGGCATCTTCAAGAAGAAAACTGCACTTCCAAACAAGTGGAAGCAGAGATCAACAGATGGGAATATATTAAACTGAGAAGCTTCTGCACCTCAAAAGAAATAGTGCCCAGGATACAAGAGTCACCCACTGAGTGGGAGAAACTATTCAACCAACACCCTTCAGATAAGGGGCTAATATCCAAAATATACAGGGCACTGACAGAACTTTACAAGAAAAAAACATCTAATCCCATCAAAAAATGGGGAGAAGAAATGAACAGACACTTTGATAAAAAAAAAAGAAATATAAATGGCCAAAAGGCACATGAAGAAATGCTCCTCGTCACTAATCCTCAGGGAGATGCAAATCAAAACAATGATGAGATACCACCTCACATCCAGAGATTGGCGCACATCACAAAGAATGAGAACAATCAGTGCTGGCGGGGATGTGGAGAGAAAGGAACTCTTATTCACTGCTGGTGGGAATGCCATCTAGTACAGCCTCTATGGAAAGCGATATGGAGATTCCTCCAAAATCTGGAAATTGAGCTCCCATTCGACCCAGCTATTCCACTCCTAGGAATATACCCTAAGAACACAAGAATACAATACAAAAACCCCTTCCTCACACCTATATTTATTGCAGCACTATTCACAATAGCCATGCTCTGAAAACAACCAAGATTCCCTTCAACAGATGAATGGCTAAAGAAACTGTGGTACATATACACAATGGAATATTATGCAGCCGTCAGGAGAGATGAAGTCATGAAATTTTCCTATACATGGATGTACATGGAATCTATCATGCTGAATGAAATAAGTCAGAGGGAGAGAGACACACACAGAATAGTCTCACTCATCTATGGGTTTTAAGAAAAAGAAAAGTCATTTTTGTAACAATCCTCAGAGACAATGAGAGGAGGGCTGGAACACCAGCTCACTCCATGAACCTCACCACAAAGAGTGGTGAGTACAGATATAGAAATAACTACACAGAGAACTACTATAATCAAGTGAATGAATGAGGGAACTGGAGAGCCTGTCTCGAGTACAGGTGGGGGTGGGGTGGGATGGAGGGAGATTTGGGACATTGGTGGTGGGAATGTTGCACTGGTGAAGGGGGTGTTCTTTACATTACTGAAACCTAATCACAACTATTTATTCAATCAAGATGTTCAAATAAAAAAGAAAAAAAAGACTAAAAAAATAGTGGAGATAGTGGACAGCCTTGCCTAGTTCCTTACCTTAGTGGAAATCCTTTCAGTTTTTCACCATTAAGGATAATGTTGCTGTGGACTTTTCATAGATAGCTGTAACTACCTTGAGGAAGGTTCCCTCTAACCCTATTTTGCTGAGTGTTTTATACATGAAAGGGTGTTGGATTTTGTCAAACGCCTTCTCTGCATAGATTGATATGATCATGTGGTTTTTGTCTTTCTACTTTCATAGATAGCTGTAACTACCTTGAGGAAGGTTCCCTCTAACCCTATTTTGCTGAGTGTTTTATACATGAAAGGGTGTTGGATTTTGTCAAACGCCTTCTCTGCATAGATTGATATGATCATGTGGTTTTTGTCTTTCTTGTTGTTGATGTGATGTATGATGTTTATTTATTTGCATATGTTGAACCAACCTTGTATTCCTGGGATGAAACCCACTTGGTCATGATGTATGATCTTTTTGATGAAGTGCTGGATTTGATTTGCTAAAAATTTTGTTTAGAATCTTTGCATCTATGTTCTTTAGTGAGATTGGTCTGTAGTTTTATTTCTTGGTGGTGTCTTTGCCATCTTTGGGAATGAGTGTCATATTAGCCTCATAAAAGGAGTTGGGGAGGATTCCTGTTTCTTCAATGGTTTGGAAGAGCCTGTAAAAAAGTGGTGGTAAATCTCGGAATGTTCGATAGTATTCGCCTGTAAATCCATCTGGACTTGAGCTTTTGTTCTTAGGGAGTTTCTTAATTACATCTTCAATTTCCTCTGAAGTGATTGGTATGTTTAGGCTTTCTAGGCCTTCCTTATCTAGGAACAGAATATGGTATTTTTCCAGGAATCTGTGGATTTCTACTGGGTTCTCTAGCCTGAGTATAGTTGTTCATAATATAATCTCATGGTATGTTGAATTTCTTGGGTTCTGTTGTAATCTCTCCCCTTTCATTTGTGATCCTACTGTTTTGAGTGTTTTCCCTCTTTTTTGGTGAGTTTTGCCAGTGGTTTGTCTATCTTGTTTATTTTTTCAAAAACCAACTCCTGGTCTCTTTGATTTTTTTGTATTGTTTTCTTAGTTTCTATGTTGTTTATTTCTGTTCTGGTTTTTATTATTTCTTGCCTTCTGGTTGTGGTTGGATTTCTTTGCTGCTGTTGTTCCAATTTCTTGAGGTGATCCTTTAAACTGTTGGTTTTGTCATTTTCCTGTTTCTTGATATAGGCCTGTATTGCTATGAGTTTACCCCTAATTACTGCTTTTGCTGTGTCCCACATATTTTGACAGGTTGCCTCTTCATTATCATTTGTCTCAAGGAATTTTTTCATTTTTTTTCTGGATTTGCTCTTTGATCCAGCTGTTGTTGAGCATCATGTTGTTTAATTTCCAGGTATTAGTTTTTCTCCGTTGCTTCTTCTTATAGTCAATTTTGACCTCTGATGCATAGTGATCTAATAGGGTGCTTCTAATGATCCTTACATTTGTGATCTTATATAGGTTTGATTTGTATCCTAAGACATGGTCTATTCTGGATAAGTTTCCATGTGGGCTTGAGAAGAATGTGTATTCTGTTTTCTGGGGAAGGAGGGTCCTATAAAAGTCTATTAGCCCTAGATATTCTAATTTTTCATTTATGGCTCTTATTTCTTTGCTGTTTTTCTGTTTGGTGGATCTGACCAGTGGTGATAGTGGAGTATTGAGATCTTCTACAATTATTACATTTCCCTTCATATGTTTCTCCAGGTTTGCAAGCAGTTGCCTCACATATTTTGCTGGCTCTACATTCGGTGCATAAATATGACCAGGGTTAGTACTTCTTGATCCAGTGTTCCCCTGATCATTAAGTAGTGTCCCTCTTTTTCCATGATCACTTATTCGAGGTTGAATGGTATTTGGTCTGATATAAGAATAGCTGTCCCTGCTCTTTTTTGTTTTCTATTAGCCTGAATAATTAATTTCCATCCTTTTATTCTGAGCCTGTGTTTGTCCTGTAGTTGTAGGTGTGTTTCCTGCAGGTGGCAGAAGTCTGGTTTATGTTTTCTAATCCAGTTCTCTACTATGTGTCTCTTATTGGGAGAGTTTAGTCCGTTAACATTTAGGGAGATTATTGACAGAGATGACTATTGTGCAGTTGTTTTGTGTAAGGTGGTTGTTGTTACAATCGGGGGTTTGGATTGTGTAATTCATCTCTGAGTAAGTAGTTTAGGAGTGGTTTTGTTTGCGCAAATATTTCAAGTTTGTTCTTGTTTGAGATTGTTTTTAGTCTGCCCTCCCATATGAATGAGAGTTTTTCTGAATATTGGACCCTAGGTTGGAAGTTTCTTTCATTCAGGCATTTAAATATGTCATTCCACTGTCTTATTGCTTGAATTATTTCATATGGGAGATCTGGTTTTATTCTTATGTCCCTTCCTTTGTATTTGAGTTTTTTCTTTCTTATTGCTTTAAGGAGATCATCTTACTTTTTTTTGCCATTTGGATTACTATGTCTTGGTGTTTGTTTGTTAGGGTCTATTTTATTAGGGACTCTCTTCACTTCTTGGATTTGCACTGAAGTTTCTTTCCAGAGGGTGGGAAAGTTCTCTGCTATTATATCTTTGACTACTTTTCTTCCCCTTTCCCTATTTCCTCCCCTTCTGGTATACCCACAATTCTTAATTTATTTCTTCTGTCCTTGTTCATTAGATACTGGACTTTTTCTTCCAGTGCTTTGCCTTTTATTTCCTTGCTGGTTTTTTGGTCATTTTTTGTTTGCAGTTTTCCTTCGAGTTCTTCAATATGCTTCTCCAACTGTCTGATCCTGTTCAAATGGCTTGTTATGTCATCTTTTAACTCCTTCATTTCCCTTTGTATGGAATTTCTCATATTTTTTGACCGTTCTTCTTTAATTTGGTTGATTTGTTCCTCCATGGATTTGTTATAATCAGTGGCTAGCGTTTCCTTCATTTTCTTAATCAAGGCTTCCATTTCGTTCTTTATGGCTGCTTTTAAGTCTCCTTCCAATGGATCTGTGCGTTTTGGTGGATTCGGAAACTTGCTAGGGTTTCTCTCTATATCTCCAGATGTTAGGGTTCTCCTTAATTTACCCATATTTCTTTGCATTTGTTGGTGTGGCTTGGAGTGCAGTGCCTTCCGAGTTCATCCTGCTTTTGCCCCCTGTGGCATGGATATGGGTCCCCTCCCTGAGTGTGGTTCTAGAGGGGTCTGTTGGGTAGGCTTGCCAAGATTTGGCTCCTCTTTTGTTCTCTAGTAGGGTCTGGTCTGTTTTTTCCTTTTGTTTGCAGCTAGTGTAGTTCTGCTCCTGGCCACAATGTTGGAGGGCACTCTTGAGCCTAGCTCCTTGTCCTCTCTCCTTTCCCTGTGAGTCAGCGGAGCTTCACCACTTCCGAGCCTCAGCTGAGGAAATTGTCACAGCCCAACCCACCTGGCATTCTCTCTTTGCCCCTGTGGGTCCTAGGTCCACTCAGGGGGCTCAGGGGGCAGGCTGTTCTAGGATACCCCAAGGTCCAGGGAGTTGACCAAAGGTCACCTGGTCTATAAGCTCTAGCCTTTCCCAGCAGCGCAGAGTGGGTCAAGCACAGGGTTCTCTGGGTGCCCACGTGGGGAGGTGGCTGGGTGGCACACTCGTCCTGCCTGCAGTTGGGTCGGGGGTCCCTGAATTCAGGCACGGGACTGCTGCAGAACACCGGGGTCCAGCGCCCACGTGGGGAGGTGGCCGGGTAGCGGGCACACTCGCCCTGCCTGCAGTCGGGTCAGGGGTCCCTGAATTCAGGCGCATTGCTGCTGCGGAACGTGAATGTCCAGCGCCCACATGGGAGGTGGCCGAGTGGCAGGCGCACTCACCCTGCCTGCAGCCGGTCAGGGGCCCCTGGGTTTAGGCGCGGGACTTGGGCAAAGTGCGAGGGTCCGGCACCCACGTGGGGAGGTGGCCGAGTGGCAGGCACACTCACCCTGCCTGCAGTCAGTCGGGGGTCCCTGAATTCAGGCGCAGGACTTGGGCAGAGTGCAGGGGTCCAGTGCCCACATGGGGTGGTGGCCAAGTGGCAGGCACACTCACCCTGCCTGCAGACAAGTCGGGAGTCCCTGGGTTCAGGTGCGTGACTTAGGTGGAGCGTGGGGGTCCAGGGCCCACGTGGGGAGGTGGCCAAGTGGCAGGCACATTCACCCTGTCTGCAGCCGGGTTGGGGTCCCTGGGTTCAGGCGCCCATGTGGGGAGGTGGCTGAATGGCAGGCACACTCACCCTGCCTGCAGCCGGTTAGGGAGTCCGTGGGTTCAGAAAGCGAGACTTGGTGGACTTGGGTGGAGTGCGGGGGTCCAGCACCCCCGTGGGGATGTGGCCGAGTGGCAGGCACACTCACACTGCCTGCAGCTGGGTTGGGGGTCCCTGGGTTCAGGCTAAATATAACTTTTTAAATAGAGTTTTTTATTTTATATTATAATGAACTTGTTAATTAAATTATATGAGACAGTTACAGAGTTGATGAAAATTGAATTTCCATCACACAATGCACAATTAGCACTGCACATTTCTAACCACTAATTTTTAACCATTTTGTACCATTTCTCACTCTTTCTTTAAGGTATTGGTTTGCCAAGTGGAAGCAGAAATAAACAGATGGGATTAATATTAAGCTGAGAAGCTTCTGAAACTCAAAGAAAATAGTGACTATGATGCAAAGGCTACCCAAAGAAAGGGAGAAACTATGCACCTAATACCCATCAGATAAGAGGCTATTATCTAAGATAAACAAGGTACCAAAAGAACTTAATTGTAGAGAAAAGTTCTCAAAGAAGAACTTCAAATGGCCAAAAGAAATATGAGAAAATGGTCCATATCATTAATCATCAGGAGATGCAAATACAATAACAATGAGGTACTATCTCACACCACAGAGACTGGCACACATCACAAAGAATAAGAACACTCAGTGCTGGTGCAGATGTGGGGAAGAAGGAAGTCTCATTCACTGATGGTGGGAATGCCACCTAGTCCAGTCATTATAAAAAACAATATGGAATTTCTCAAAAAAAACTTGAAATTAAACTCCCAAATGATCCAACTATATCACTCCTAGGTAAATAACCTAGGAACACAAAAATAAAACACAAAATGCCTTTTGAACAACTATATTCATTGCAGCTCTGTTTACAATAATCAGAATCAGGAAATAACCCAGATACCTTACAATAAATGAGTGGCTAAAGAAACTGTGGTACACATACAATGGAATAATATGCAGCCATCATAAAAATAAAGTCATGAAAATTTCCTATACATGGATGTACCTGAAAACTATTAGGCTGAGTGAAATTAATCAGAAGGAGAGAGACAGAATATTATAACTTATTTGGGTTTTAAGAAATATAAAAGACAGACCACCCCCCAGGGACCCCGTGAGCCGGCCAGAGCGGCGTGAGTGAGTCCCCTTTTCCTCACGCGGGTGCCTAGTCCGGCACCACTCTCCCGGGACCCCGAGCGCTGGCGAGAGTGGCTTGAATGAGTCCCCTTTCCCTCACTCGGGTGCCTAGTCTGGCACCAACCCCCCGGGATCCTGTGCGCAGGTGAGAGCGGCTTGAGTGAGTCCCCTTTCCCTCACACGGGCGCCTAGTTTGGCACCAACCCCCCGGGATCCCATGCGCCAGCAAGAGTGGCTTGAGTGAGTCCCCTTTCCCTCACGCGGGCGCCTTGTCCGGCACCAACACCCCGGGACCCTGAGCGCCAGTGAGAGTGGCTTGAGTGAGTCCCCTTTCCCTCACGTGGGTGCCTAGTCTGGCAAAAAAAAAAAACCTCCCGGGACCCCGAGCGCAGGCGAGAGCAGTTTAGGTGAGTCCCTTCCCCCAGGTGGGCTCCTGGACCGGCAAGTTGAGCAACCCGCTTCACTCGGGGACTCCAAGCCTGAGTGAAAGGTAGAAGGGGTGTGGAGAACCCTGTGCTGCTGGGGCAGACTAGGGCCAATAGACGGGGGAGATAGCGCCAGCCAACTGGACCCTCGGGTGACCTAGAGCAGTCCACCCCCTTGGGTCCTGGAGCGGACCAGGGACTCCCCAAGGGCTGACGGCAGAGCATGCAGGGTTTGGCTGAGGGAATCCCTTCAACTGAGGCTTGGAGGGGGCAGAGCTCCATTGACTTTCAGAGAGAGGAGGGAGGATAGAGAGCTAGGTTTAACAGCGCCAGCAACCATTGTGGCCAGGAGCAGACCTGCACCGCTGACAGAAATAAGGAGCAGAAAAGGGAAAAGACCCACTGGAAAGGCTGACCTCTAGGTAGAAAAGGGGAGGAGAAAGAGCTAGGTTCAACAAGCTCACCCAACAGCCCCCTTTAGAACCACCTTCAGGAAGGGGACCCATCTCCACTCCACAGGGGACCAAAGCAGGCCGAAATTAGAAGCCACAGCACTCCAAAGCACACCATTAAATACAAAGAAATATGGGTAAATCAAGGAGATCCCTAATATCTGGATATACCATGACAAACCCTAGCAAGTTTCCAAGTCCACCAAACGCACAGATCCATGGGAAGAAGACCTAAAAGCGGCCATGAGAAGGAAATGCAAGAATTAATAAAAGAAATGAAAGAA
Source organism: Suncus etruscus (assembly GCF_024139225.1). Classification (NCBI taxonomy): domain Eukaryota; kingdom Metazoa; phylum Chordata; class Mammalia; order Eulipotyphla; family Soricidae; genus Suncus; species Suncus etruscus. The sequence goes on along the minus strand of NC_064868.1, from coordinate 48,351,685 downwards.
ACCCTAGCTACCGAGGGTAAGAAATCTATGGATGAACGAATCAGCCAAATTAAAGAAGAAATGTCAAAGAACATGAGAGATTCCATACAAAAAGAAGTGAAGGAATTAAAAGACAAAGTAACAAGCCTTATGAGCAGAAACACATAGTTGGAGAATCACATCGAAGAACTTGAAGGAAAACTGCAAACAGAAAATGATCAAGAAACCAAGAAAGAAATAAAAGGCAAAGCGATGGAAGGAAAAATCCAATATCTAATGAACATGGACAAAAGAAACAATCTAAGAATTGTGGGTATACAAGAAGGAGAGGAAATAGGGAAGGGGGAAGAACAGGTAGTCAGGAAGATAATAACAGAGAACTTCCCCACCCTCTGGAAAGAAACTCCAGGGCAAATACAGGAAGTCAAGAGAGTCCCTAATAAAGTAGACCCTAATAAACCAACACCAAGACATATAATAATCCAAATGGCAAAAAAAAAAAAACAAAGAGAAAGAGGAAATCCTTAAAGCAATAAGGGAGAAAAAAACCTTAAGTACAAAGGAAAGGGCATAAGAATCAAACCAGATCTCCCAATTGAAATAATTCAAGCAAGAAAACAGTGGAATCACATATTTAAACGACTGAATGAAAGAAATTTCCAACTCAGGGTCCAATACCCAGCAAAACTATCATTCATATGGGAGGGCAGACTAAAAACATTCTCAAACATGAACGAACTTGAAATATTTGTGCAAACTAAGCCGATCCTAAGCGACCTACTCAGAGACGAATTACATAATCCAAACCCCCGATTGTAACAACCACTCCACACAATACAACTGCACAACAGTCCTCTCTCTCAATAATTTCCCTAAATGTTAACTAACTAAACCCTCCAATTAAAAGACACATAGTAGAGAACTGGGTTAGGAAAAATAAACCGGACTTCTCCTGTCTACAAGAAACTCACCTACAACTACAGGATAAGCACCGGCTTAGAATAAAAGGATGAAAAGTAATTATACAGGCCAATGGAAAACAAAAAAGAGCATGGACAGCCATTCTAGTATCAGACCAAATTGCATTCAATCTCAAGAAAGTGATCAAAGACAAAGAGGGTCACTACCTACTGATCAGGGGAACATTAAATCAAGAAGTACTAACCCTGGTCATATTAATGCACCTAATGTAGAGCCAGCAAAATATGTGAGCCAACTGCTCGCAAACCTGGAGAAACACATGAAGGGAAATGTAATAATAGTAGGGGACCTCAATACTCCACTATCACCACTGGACAGATCCACCAAACAAAAAAATAGCAAAGCAGTAAGAGCCCTAAATGAAAAATTAGAAGATCTAGGACTAATAGACTTATATAGAGCCCTCCACCCCCAGAAAGCAGAATACACATTCTTCTCAAGCCCACATGGATCCTTTTCCAGAATAGACCATGGCATAGGATACAAAGCCAACCTATATAAGACCACAAATGTAAGGATCATTAGAAGTACTCTATCAGATCACTATGCAACAGAGGTTAAAATTGAGGTCAAGAAGAAGAAATGGAGAAAAACTAATACCTGGAGATTAAACAACATGCTGCTCAACAACAGCTGGATCAAAGAACAATTCAATGAAGAAATAAAAAGATTCCTTGAGACAAATGATAATGAAGAGACAACTTGTCAAAATTTGTGGGACACAGCAAAAGCAATAATTAGGGGGAAACTCATAGCAACACAGGCCTATGTTAAGAAACAGGAAAACAAAAAAATCAACAGTTTAAACGATCACCTCAAAGAATTGGAACAGCAGCAGCAGAGAAATCCAATCACGACCAGAAGGCAAAAAATAATAAAAATCAGAGCAGAAATAAACAACATAGAAACTAAAAAAACAATACAAAAAAAAAAACAATGAGACCAGGAGTTGGTTTTTCGAAAACATAAACAAGATAGACAAACCACTGGCAAAACTCACCAAAAAAAAAAGAGGGAAAACACCCAAATCAGTAGGATCACAAATGAAAGGGGAGAGATTATAAGAAAACCCCAAGAAATACAACATATCATGAGATCATATTATGAAAAACTATACTCAATTAGGCTAGAGAATCCAGCAGAAATCGACAGATTCCTAGAAAAATACCATCTTCCAAGACTGGAAAAGGAAGAACTAGAAAGCATAAATAGACCAATCACCTCAGAGGAATTTGAAGATGTAATTACGAAACTCCCTAAGAACAAAAGCCCAGGCCCACATGGATTTACAGGTGAATTCTACCAAACATTTCGAGGAGACCTACTACCTCTTTTCCATAGGCTCTTCCAAACCATAGAGAAAACAGGAATTCTCCCCAATTCCTTTTATGAGGCCAATATCACACTCATTCCCAAAGATGGCAAAGACATCACCAAAAAAGAAAACTACAGAGCAATCTCACTAATGAATATAGACGCAAAGATACTCAACAAAATCTTAGCAAACCGAATTCAGAACTTCATCAAAAAGATTATACATCATGACCAAGTGGGATTTATACCAGGAATGCAAGGTTGGTTCAACATACGCAAATCAATCAACATTATACATCACATCAACAACAAGAAAGACAAAAACCACATGATCATATCAATTGATGCAGGAAGGCATTTGACAAAATCCAACACCCCTTCATGTTAAAGACACTCAGCAAAATAGGGTTAGAAGGAACCTTCCTCAAGATAGTTACAGCTACCTATGAAAATCGACAGCCAACATTATACTTAATGGCGAGAAACTAGAAGCATTCCCACTAAGATCAGGAACTAGGTAAGGCTGTCTACTCTCCCCACTCTTATTCAATATAACCTTAGAAGTACTAGCAATAGTAATCTGACCAGAGAAAGGAATCAAAGGAATCCAAATTGGGAAAGAGGAACACAAACTATCTCTATTTGTGGATGATACGATGATATATATCGAAAACCCTAAAGAGTCCACAGTAAAACTTCTAGAAATAATTAGCCAATACAGCAAAGTGGCTGGATACAAAGTCAATACACAAAAGACAGTAGCATTTCTATATACAAACAATGAAATTGAGGAGAGAGAGATTAAAAATACAATTCCATTTAAAATAGTAGCAAAAAATATCAGGTACCTAGGAATCAACCTTACAAGGGAAGTGAAAGACCTATACCAGGGAAACTTCAAAACGCTTCAGAAAGAAATTGAAGAGGATCTAAAGAAATGGAAGAATATTCCATGCTCATGGATAGGTAGAATTAACATAGTCAAAATGACTATCCTACCCAAACTACTATATAGATTTAATGCAATCCCTATCCAAATTCAAACAACATTCTTTAAAGAAATAGAACAATCAATCATAAAATTCATCTGGAATAACAAAAAACCCAGAATAGCCAAACACATATTGAAAAACAAGAAGCTGGGTGGTATCTCCTTACCTAACTTGAAACTATACTATAAAGCCATAGTAATCAAAACAGTATGGTACTGGATCAGAGACAGGACCTCAGACCAGTGGGTCAGAACAGAATTTCCAGACATACACTCCTAGATATACAGCCAACTAATATTTGATAAAAGAGGCAGGAACTTGAAATGGAACAAAGATAGCCTATTCAACAAATGGTGTTGGTACAACTGGAAAACCACTTGTACGAAAGTGAAAATTGACCCATACCTCATACAAAAGTCAACTCAAAATGAATCTAAGACCTTGAAATCAGACCTGAATTTATAAAGTTTATCGAGAACAAAATAGGCAGAACACTCGAAGACATATATATCAAAAAGGCCTTCGAGAATGGAGCACCAATGGCAAGAACTTTAGCATCAAACATAAACAAATGGTACTACATCAAACTAAAAAGCTTCTGCATGGCGAAAGAAACCTTACTTAAAGCAAGAATACAATTAACAGAACGGGAAAAAATCTTTTCACTTGACATATCAGATAAAGGGCTGATATCTAGAACATACAAAGCACTCAGAAAGCTGAGCCCCCCAAAACCAAATAAAGCCATAAATAGTGGGGAGATGAAAGGAATAGACACTTCTCAGAGGAAGACAGAAAGATGGCCAACAAACACATGAAAACATGCTCTCCTTCACTCAGCATCAGAGAGATCCAAATCAAGACAACAATGAGATACCACCTTACACCAGTAAGGTTGGCTCACATCAAAAATAATGGGAACAATCTCTGTTGGCGGGGATGCTGTATGAAAGGAACTCTCATCCACTGCTGGTGGGAATGCCCCCTAGTCCAACATCTATGGAGAACAGTCTGGAGAGTGCTCAAAGAACTCAGAATTGAGCTGCCATTTGACCCAGCAATTGCTCTCCTAGGTATATAGCCCCAAGTTGGAAGGACATTCATTCCAAAATACGAGTGCACACCACTATTTATTGCAGCATTCAGTATAATAGCCAAGTCTTGGAACCAACCTCGATGTCCAACAACAGATGAATGGATCATTAAAATGTGGTATCTATACACAATGGAATATTACATGGCAGTCAGAAATGATACAATCACAGACTTTGCAGCAACGTGGATGGACCTAGAACATGTTAGGTTAAACGAAGTAAGTCAGAAGACAAAAGATAAACACAAAATGATTGCACTATTCTGAAGCACCTAGAACATACATCTTATACACAACTAACACTCAACAATCAAATAATAGGGTTTAACAGGGTAGAAACTCTAAACACTGTAATAGTCAACATATACTCGAGAGCAGTGCCCAACATACATGAAAAAGGAACAATGCAAACTCTTGACCGCATTATACCACAAAGAAAACAGCAAAACCAGAAACAGCAGCATAGAGAGAACAGGTATGTAATCTGCCTTTTATGACAAAGGCCCACATTAATCCCTTGGGGATCATATACAGGACTACAGGTAAAGAATACCACGGGAAATCACTGACTCCAATGGAAACATCCCATAACATCATGTTTTAATGCCTTATCTTACTACATTTAAAATAACCTCTCAGCTTTTCTGTCCACAGGCACTCTTGGATACAAAGGGTGGACAAACCAAGATGGCAGCTCGGGATACCACACGAGATACCATACCTAGCTGGCACTACGAGATGGTCCCGAGAAAACTCTTTGACATATTCTTTATTTCAAGGTTATACCTTCTTTTAGGAATCGAAGCACGTGGCCAGTCAGACCACCGAAGCAGTAACTGTGACATACAGACCTAAACTACGACTCTACTCATCGAACACATTCAAGCAAACTAACATTTCTTACTATTCTCTCCTCTCTTCTCACTATTTTCTTTTTTATCATTTATTTTCTACTCTTCTCTCTACTTTTTTTCTTTTCTCTTTTCCCTTTCTTTCTAATGTATTTTCTCTTTTCTCCCTTCATACCTCTTCCATATACCTCCCCTTTTCCCCCCTCTGGAAATCCAACAACCCCCTCACCCCTCATTCCCATCCAGACTTCCCACTGTATTAAAATTCTTCACCCTCAGTCCTTAATCTATTAGGCATCAAGATTGACCTCCTACCCCAATGAACCAGTACCCAGTACCCAAACAAAGAGACACCCAGTCAAGCCCACACTTCGTCTCCTGCAAGAAAAGGCAGCTAACTCCCTGGCGGACCCATGCTGCGCGGCCTCCCTACCATCTCCCCCTAATGTGGACTGTTACTTGAAACCTGACTTAGTTCCAAAAGTTGTCCCAATACAAGAACTCTTCCAAGACCTCCCACCGCAAATCTTTGCCAATCTGAAGAAGGTCAGAGGGGGGTGATGGAAAGGTGCCTGGGAACCCAAACACTACAAGAAATACCCAAAAGTCAATGGGAAAACATGTACTCCCAACATAAACATAAGACCTGTATTACACCTCCTCTTTATCTGCCTTTCCCCAAATGTAAGGTAGACTTCTGCATCACTTTGGTCCTTTAAATACTTCGTTAGTCCATTTTTCAATTGTCTGTTCTACATATACATATGTGAACACATACATTTTTAATCCTATTTTTTTTTTATCTTTTTTGGGTATGTGACCTGTTTCTGTTTTCCTTTCAGTCCACCCCCAAACGCACCAACAATATAATGTAGCACCATTTCTCTCTGCAAAGGCACACTAAAAAAAGGGGAAATCTTACACATAAAAAAGAGCTCTTATCTATTAGAGATAGGAACTCATAGTTGTTTACAATACAGGGATAACTCCTACCTTGAAAATATGTCATATGGAATCAACTTAGACCTCAGGAGAATAGATCCTATCCGGTCAGCCTTGAACCCTGGATCCCAGACACAGAAATGGCACAGTTCTTCACAACAACTGCACGAAACAAACCCCAGCCAGGACAACCTTAATACTACTGGAACACCAACGAGTGCCAGTACTATTATGATATCCTGTCAACAAGGAAAATGGGAACAACATGACCTAAGAACAGGTTATCCTACCTTTCCAGCCATAAATATGTCAAAATCAGAAGTCTTGTCACCCATTGGTAGGTCCAAAAACCAAGATCGCGATTTACAGATGACTGGCTACTAGAACCATGACCAGACTGTATATATCTTGGGACCAATAAAAAAGCCCTAGTCTAGGGTTTGAACTACGACCTGCACAACAACCATGATCCCCAGTCCCAAAGGTCTGGCAGAGACAACTGTAACGGAATGGGGCTTCTGGAAAAACAAGGAAAGGCATTATCCTAGGTGCCAAGACCAAGACCACCAACCACAGAAGATGGATTAAAATGACACTAAGGGAACGAAACTTCTAGAACCACAAAGACTGACTTCATCATAAGTCCCATCCCTGGACCTATGCAGATACTGAGATTGATAGATACAGAGGTCTGAATGTATCACCTAGGATGGAACAGAAGTCTTCCAAACGACACAAAAACACCACCGGGAGAGTAAAGGATCCGGAACAAAGGCTATAGTTGATCCCGTGACAATATACTCCAAGGGCGGAGAAACCCCATATCTCTTAGGCCAAGTGGATTCCTTTTGGAATGACCCCAATATTACTGTGCCAGGCGGGAGGGAAAGAAACAAAACAAAAATATTATTTATCTCTTTATATATATTATTTTTATCTTCATTTATTATCATTATTATTATATTTACCTACCTATTTTTGGTTGACTTCTTTCCTCCGGTGTGGTTACTGAAGCTGTTGCCCCCATTTACACTTTTTCTTTTCTTTTCTTTTCTTTCATTATATGCTCTGCCATGTTTCTTATCTCAAGACCATGGCGTTTTGTTTTGTTTTGTTTTGTTTTTTGCTGGTGCTTAGCGTTATTGTTGGAGTCCTCACTGGATATTTAACACTTCTTTTTGTACTGGTGGATTGTTTCACCTTTTTCTCTTTCGTCTCTCTGAGGAGGAGACCCTCTAGAAGAATTCTGCTTATTTTCTGCATATTAGACCTTCACCCCAGTTTACTACTATTCCCTTCTTCAAACAAAACCACGTAAATTGATCTAGCTACTCCTGCCCCCCAGTTAGAGGGGGAAATAAGGGAGGCACCAGGACAAAACAGGTGCAAGACTACTAAGTATTAGGCTACATACAGAGGGAATAACATATTCTAGCAGCCCTAAGGGTGAGGGAAGAGCATATGGGAGGCAGGACAAAAACGGAGGTGTAGGGAGGACAAATTGGTGATGGAAATCTTCCCTGATTTATGTAAATATGTACCTAAAATATTATTGTCAACAATATGTAAACCACTATGATCAAAATTAAAAAAATCTAGCAGATTAACCTGAGAACTATTTTATATTTTATTATCTATTTACCTTTCCATTACATATATACTATGTGACTAATATGATTTTGAGAAATAAACATTTATACTTAATGTCAAAAAAAAGAAATATAAAACACATTATTGTAATAATACACAAAGACAATAGAAATGAGGTCTGGAAGGTCAGTCCCATGACCTTGAAGCTTACCACAAAGAGTGGTGAGTTTAGTTAGAGAAATAACTACACTGTCAACTACCATGACAATGATAGTGAGTGAGAGAAATAGAATGCCTCTCTTGAATACAGGCAAGGGGTGGTGGGGGAGGAAAATGGAGAGCATTGGTGGTAAGAATGTTGCACTGGTGAATGGGAGTGTTATATTTTTATAACTAAAACCCAACTACAAACATGTTTGTACTCATGGTACTTAAATAAAATTAATAATTAAAAATGATACTGGTATACAAAGTTGTTACTGCAGAGGTATTATGTATATTACTTTAGTTCCTGTCAGCAGCCAGTTATTGTCCAGACTGATCATTTCCAAGTATTGTCATACTAGTACCTTATCTTCCCTAATTACACTTCCCCTCTATTTGTATAAAGCTTCCTACCATGGACTGGTCCTCCAGGACCTCATATCTATTGTATCTGGATGTTAATGCTGTAGTAATACATGGATGGATATATATCCATATATACATTATATATATATAAATTTATCTTCATGATAAGTGGAAAAGAACAAATCAATTAACGCTATTCACTTTAAGGTACTGAAAATGAAAAATATCCTCTATGAGAGCTGTCTCAGGAGAAACCAAAGAAAAAATCACAAAAGATACAAAACTGGATCTACATGGCTTTTTATTTTGGGAACTAATAGGGTATATTTTGTGAACAGTGCCTGAAATGTGGACACAGTGATGATATACTAGTGATGTCAGAATGCTATTCATGTCATGACTTATGATAAATTGATGGCATTTTCAAAGGGCTTTGTTTTTAATTCAGGGCATCTGCGTAATGTATCAAATATTCCCTAAAGTATTTCACTTAGAAAGTATTCATTATATTATGGAAAGAAAGAATATAATTTACAGAGGGTGAGATGCAATGGGAAAGAGTAGGGCACCTAGTCATATCCAACTCATCAGGATATATGACAGAAATTTCTGGGGAAAGAAAAGTTTGGAGACACCATTTGTAAGTACAAGGCAGTCCCTGGACAGCAGGAGGTCCTCTGAGTGACGGAGAATAAAGTTCAGATAGGTTTTTTTTTCTTAGAGAGAAGCAAGTTAAATCAACGAACCTTAATTTAAGGGGGCAGTCACAAGGGCAAGCAGCTTTAGGCATCTGTTTAAAGCAGGGGTCTCAAACTCAATTTACCTGGGGGCCACAGGACGCAAAGTCAGGGTAAGGCAGGGCCGCATAAGATTTCACAAAAAATTCTTCAAACGTCATTATTAACAGTTTTAATTATTTCTTCTGAACATAAATAGAACATTGAGTGAAGATCATAAGCAGTTCTTCTGAACATGGCATTTTTTGCCTATTCCTTGCTGCCAGAGACTTGACACCGCTTTTTCTCACATATCTGAACCAAATTTGGCTTTAGAGAGGAAGCAGTTGAGACCCTCAGTATGGCTTGAAGATGATCATCATTAAGTCTAGACCTGTACTTTGACTTATTGAAGTTCAATGTGGAGAATAACTTTTCACACAAATATGTGCTCCCAAAAAGGCACATGATGCGCTTGAACATTCCAGAAAGCTCAGGGAAGCTGGGGGGCAATTCTCTCAAAAATTGCCCATGCATGCCTGCTTTTCCACTAATCTCCATGAACTTGACTTTGAGATCAAAGTTGCATTGCAGGTCAATGTGCTCCATTTGAAGCACAGGCGGGGCATCTTGCACATCAAAGGAAAAGGGGTCCACAAAAATTTGGAAAGTGGCTCTGTGCTTTTTGAAGTCTGCAAATCTGTGACCAAATTCCTTCTCTAGCTTAAAAACAGCACCAGCATATTTCTCACCACTGAGTGGTTTGCCTGCATCCACAAGTTCCTTACATGCTGGGAAATGGCAAAGGTTTATCTGAGAGAGCTGAGATTTCCATAACACAAGTTCTGTGGAGAATGCTCTCATGTTGTCATAGGCAGCACTGAAAAGCTGCCCCGGGCCTTGTAACATCTTGTTTTGTACATTCAGCTTATGTGTGATGTCAACAAGAAAAGCTAAGTCCATGAGCCATTTGTGATCACTCAACTCAGAAAGAGCATTCCCATCCTTCTCCATGAAGGCTTTCACTTCTCACAACTCAAAAAATCTTTTCAGGAAATTTCCCCTGCTGAGCCAACGTACCTCGGTGAAATAGAGCACATCTCCATATTCTGACTCCATTTCCTCTAAAAAAGCACGGAACCTCTTGTGCTTTAAGCCCCTGGATCTGATTTGGTTGATGCATTTCACAAAAACAGACATCACATAGTCACACGGCAGGCATTTACTGCAAAGGATCTGCTGAAGGATATTGCAGTGAAGAGCAGTAGCTTTCTCTACACCCTCTTCTTCAAGTTTTTTTTAACAAGTGCCACCAGTCCATTTTTCCTCCCTGTCATCGATCAACCGCACTCCATCGGTTATTATTCCAACAAATATCTTCCATGGCAAACCTGCATTCTCAATGGCATCACACAGATGTCAACATATCTTACTAGCGGTGGTCTGGCCATGCATTGGAATTATTGTGAGCAGCTCCTCTGTCAATTCAAAATTACAGTCAACACCATGGACATAAATTGTGAGCTGTTCAGTGTCTGTTATATCTGTGCCCTCATCAAGAGCAACTGAGTATGCATCAAAACATTTGGCTTTCTCACACAGCTGATGATAAATGTCACTTGACATGTCAGAAATGTGCTCTGCCACAGTGTTGGCAGAAAGGCTGATTTTGCTAAACTGACCTTTCTTTTCCGGACAGATAATACTTGCAGCCTGTAACATGCAGTTTTTAACAAACTCTCCTTTTGTGAATGGTTTCCCTGCTTTAGCAATCATCTCACTAACCATGTAACTAGCTTCGACTGATGCAACATTCTCTTTGGTTGCTTTCTTGAAGAAATCTTGATGCCTCATTAGACATGCTTTAAGATTGGCTCTCTCATTTCCTTGATATTTTCCACATTCCTCAGTATGTTTAGTTCAACAATGGCGTTTCAAGTTGTATTTCTTGTGCACTGCAACTTTCTCTGAGCAAATAAGACATGTGGGGATTCCCCTGTGCTCAGCAAAGAAATACTGCATCTCCCACTTTTCCTGAAACTGTCTGTGTGTCATCAATCTTCCTCTTCACTGCTGGCTTTGATGAAGTCATGATGAAGGTATTTCAAAATCTAATTCTGTAATAAACTTCTCTCCCTTCTCTCCTTTCTCTCACTTAGGCCTCCGATAATCCAAGGGACAATGAGCAGGAGCAGCAGAAATGACGTCTGTGCTAGGTGCAAAGTATTTGCGATTATTCACTTACCAAATATTCGCAATAAAAAATTGCATTAGTAAGAAAAAATCGCAAAAAATTGCTTTAAACATTTGTATACCCCGAAAGGAAATGCTCGGGTATGTGAATGTTTAATGCGATTTTTTTCTTACTAATGTGACTTTTATTGCGATTATTTGGTAAGCAAATAATCGTGAATAGTGTAATATTTGAAGATGGCCGTGGGCCACAAAATGTTGTACGGAGGGCCTCAAACGGCCCGTGGACCACGAGTTTGAGACCCCTGATCTGTATGCTAATTAAATGTTTGTTAAAACGCATGCTTAATGTCATTTCCCACTAACAGAAATCTTGTCAGCCTTACACACCGAGGGAAAAATTTCTCAGTGGGCCTTTTGATGATATTTTTCTTAGGAATCTTAATCAGCCATCCACACTGAGGGAAAAAAAAATTCTCAGTGGGCCTGCTGATATATTTCTTAGGAATCTTTAGATTCCTCTTAGGTTATGGTATGACAAAAACCCTTCAGCTTTTAGAGTTTTTTTATTCAGGCTCTTGGCCTTTCACTAGTATTTAGTATTTAACTGAGGCTAGTCTTTGCCAAAGAATGTTGGCTTTAGCAAATGACCTCAAGTCTCTTTAAAATAAAAACAACAGAGCTTTTCTGTCACAGTTATCACTATTGGGTGCATATGTCAAGGAAAAGTCAAGTCAGGGAAAAAAAACTCCGAAAAAACAACAGTCTAAGACATCATTGCTGAGAAGTTTTAAGAGCTGAATAATGCATGAGCCAACATTCTGGGCATCCAGAATGTTTTATTTGGAGACCCAAATAAAACAACCCCAAGGTGCATCCTAATCACAATAATAAAAATAACAGAGAAAGAATCCTGAAAGCCAAAAGAGCAAAAAATAAAATTCTATACAAAGAAATATCCTTAAAATTGTTAGCATATTTATTACATTCAACTCCTCAGACCTGAAGGCAGTGGTGTGATGTAGTAAAAAAATCAATGTAATTAATACTTCATCCAGCCCGACTTTCATTCTGGTTTAACGAAAGGATGTACAGCCTCACACATAAACAATTGCTCAAAATCTTTACAGATTCAGAATAAAACTTAAAAGAAGCAATTAAATGGTCTATTTAAAGGCAAGACAGATCACTCAAACTCTAAATTTTTAGAAAAAGATGTCACAAATCCAATGGCATTTATCTCCCTCAATATCAATGAACTACATTCACCCATTAAAAGATATATAGTGGCATAATTGGATCAAAAATTGAATAAAATATTCTCTGCCTGCAAGAAACACATTTGAATAATCAGAGCAAACACAGACTCAAAGTCAAAAGGTTAGAGTACAGTCCCTCAAGCAAGCTACTTCCTTAAAAATGCATGTATAGCCACACTAATTGCAGATTACACAAATTTTAGACAAAAAATGGGTTATAAGAGACAATATAGTGGCTCCACTTGCCATAATTCAAACCCAAGTGAATGGATCTGAGCAGGGGTGCTGCAAGGATTAAGAAAAACAAGACAGACTTAAGCAGGAATTGCATGGGGACAGGAGACTCCAGTTTCAAGGACTGACAACCACTAGCTGTACTCCTATATTATCTTTATTGACCAGACTCAATATACCTGGGAGAAGGAATGTGGAATAAAAGCCCTTTGAATGGGCTTGGATGGTGGTGAATGTAGAGATCGTTTTCCTCCAGCCCAGGGCACATGTCTTTGCCCCCTTCAGCTGGCGAGTCAGCAGCTTTCAAGATAGCGGCTGGTATAAAACTTACAGGCAGGCTTCTTTAGAAGATATCATCTTTATTCAGCCCTGGCCAATATGTGTGGCCTATTACCTTAAACTTATTTAAGCATAATCGCCTCAGTTTACCCTGCGTCTTAGCTCCTTTTTTTTTATTTAAACACCTTGATTACATACATGATTGTGTTTGGGTTTCAGACATGTAAAGAACACCGCCCATCACCAGTGCAACATTCCCATCACCCATGTCCCAAGTCTACCCCTCCCCACCCGACCCCCGCCTGTACTATAAACAGGCTCTCCATTTCCCTCATACATTCTCATTATTAGGACAGTTCAAAATGTAGTTATTTCTCTAACTAAACTCATCACTCTTTGATGTGAGCTTCCTGAGGTGAGCTGTAACTTCCAGCTCTTTTCTCTTTGTGTCTGAAAATTATTATTGCAAGAATGACTTTCATTTTTCTTAAAACTTATAGATGAGTGAGACCATTCTGCGTTTTTTTCTCTCTCTCTCTATGACTTATTTCACTCAGCATAATAGATTCTGTGTACATCCATGTATAGGAAAATTTCATGACTTCATGTCTCCTGACAGCTGCATAATATTCCATTGTGTATATGTACCACAGTTTCTTTAGCCATTCGTCTGTTGAAGGGCATCTTGGTTGTTCCAGAGTCTTGCTATGGTAAATAGTGCTGCAATGAATATAGGTGTAAGGAAGGGGTTTTTGTATTGTATTTTTGTGTTCCTAGGGTATATTCCTAGGAGTGGTATAGCTGGATCGAAAGGGAGCTCGATTTCCAGTTTTTGGAGGAATCTCCATATCGCTTTCCATAAAGGTTGAACTAGACGGCATTCCCACCAGCAGTGGATAAGAGTTCCTTTCTCTCCACATCCCCGCCAACACTGCTTATTCTCATTCTTTGTGATGTGTGCCATTCTCTGTGGTGTGAGGTGGTATCTCATCATTGTTTTGATTTGCATCTCCCTGATTATTAGTGATGTGAAGCACTTTTTTATGTGTCTTTTGGCCATTTGTATTTCTTCTTTGTCAAAGTGTCTGTTCATTTCTTCTCCCCATTTTTTGATGGGATCAGATGTTTTTTCTTGTAAGTTTCTGTCAATGACTTGTCTATTTTGGAGATTAGACCCTTATCTGATGGGTATTGGGTGAATAGTTTCTCCCACTCAGTGGGTGGCTCTTGTATCCTGGGCACTATTTCCTTTGAGGTGCAGAAGCTTCTCAGCTTAATATATTCCTATCTGTTAATCTCTGCTTTCACTTGCTTGGAGAGTGCAGTATCCTCCTTGAAGATGCCTGTAATGTCCGGGAGTGTTTTGCCTATGTGCTGTTCTATATATCTTATGGTTTTGGGTCTGATATCGAGGTCTTTAATTCATTTGGATTTTACCTTCGTACATGATGTTAGCTGGGGGTCTAAGTTCAATTTTTTGCAAGTGGCTATCCAATTGTGCCAACACCACTTGTTGAAGAGGTTTTCCTGCTCCATTTAGGATTTCCTGCTCCTTTATCAAAAATTAGGTGATTGTATGTCTGGGGAACATTTTCTGAGTATTCAAGCCTATTCCACTGATCTGAGGGTCTGTCCTTATTCCAATACCATGCTGTTTTGATAACTATTGCTTTCTAGTACAGTTTAAAGTTGGGAAAGTAATTCCTCCCATATTCTTTTTCCCAATGATTTCTTTAGTTATTCGAGGATGTTTATTGTTTCAAATGAATTTCAAAAGTGCCTGATCCACTTCTTTGAAGAATTTCATGAGTATCTTTAGAGGGATCGCATTAAATCTGTATAATGCCTTGGGGAGTATTGCCATTTTGATGATGTTAATCGTGCCAATCCATGAGCAGAGTATGCGTTTCCATTTCCGCGTGTCCTCTCTTATTTCTTGGAGCAGAGTTTTATAGTTTTCTTTGTATAGGCCCTTCACATTTTTAGTCAAGTTGATATCAAGATATTTGAGTTTGTGTGGCACTATTGTGAATGGGGTTGTTTTCTTAATGTGAATTTCATCCTTATTACTATTGGTGTATAGAAAGGCCATGGATTTTTGTGTGTTAATTTTGTGGCCTGCCACCTTGTGAGTTTTGCTGGGTATAGTATTCTTGGTGAATCATTCATTTCATTCAGACTTGTCACAATATCCCACCACTGCTTTCTGGCATTGAGTGTTTCTGGTGACAAGTCTGCTGTAAATCTCAAGGATGCTTACTTGAACGTAATTTTCCCTTTTGATCTTGCTGTTTTCAGAATTCTGTCTCTATCTGTGGGATTTGTCATTGTGACTAGGATGTGTCTTGGGGTGGTATTTCTGGGGTCTCTTTTGGTTGGCACTCTTCGAGCATGCAGGATTTGATCACATATATTCTTTAGCTCTGGAAGTTTCTCTTTAATGATGTTCTTGACCGTTGATTCTTCCTGGAAATTTTCTTCCTGGGTCTCTGGGACTCCAATGATTCTTAAGTTGTTTCTGTTGATCTTATCATAGACTTCTATTTTCATCTGTTCCCATTCTTTGACTAATTTTTCCATTGTCTGCTCATTTGCTTTAAGTTTTTTTCCCAATCTCTCCTGCTGTATAGAATTGTTATGTATCTCATCTTCCACAGCACCAAGTCTATTTTCAGCTTCTGATACCCTGCCCCAGAGCTTATCCATTTTGTCATTCACTTCGTTTACTGACTTTTTCTGGCCTGTTAGTTGACATGTTATTTCAGTATGGAGTTTTGTGATTTCTGTCTTCATATTTTCTTGGTTCTTATTAGTGTTCTGTTCAACTCTATCCATGGTTTCTTTGAGTTCTTTGAGCATCTTTCATATTGCTAGTCTAAAGTCCTTATCTGAGAGGTTGATTAGTTGGTTGGTCATTATCTGGTCATCAGAATTGTCATCTTCTTTCTCTATGTCTGATGCTGGCCTGCGTTGTTTCCCCATTGTCAGACTTGTATTGTGGGTTTTTCTACATGTTGTGGTGGTATTCATTGGCTATATGATGCAGGCAGCACACTCCTCTGGCTCTGCCCTTTCTGGATGGGCTGACTTGCCTCTAAGGGAGGGAAGTCCTCCGTGGATGAAGCCTCACACTGGATCAACTCTTAGGCCTGAGCATGCAACAGAGAAGACAGTCCGGAGAGAAATGCTTGCTTCTGTGATATAGCACAGTTCTTAGTGTGATTTTTTCTTCTTGTTGCGATGTTGTTCTTTACTTAGAAGAAGGGCATGGCTGCGTAGTGAAGCGAAGCGTCTGTGCTCTGCTGTAGCCTCTTTTTGCCCCACTCCCAAGAGTTTCATGCAAGAGGTCAGTAGACAGACATACACAGGTAGCACTCAGTTTTTCACAGTTGGGCCCCACTGGGCAGGCGTAGTTTCATGGATTTTCCCAGCCTGATGTCCCAAACAGGGGACCTGGCTTCTGCAAAAGCTTGCCGGTTTTTATGTTCTGGAGTCCCACCCTCACGTCTTAGCTTCTTTCAGCCATCTCTCCTCCTGCTGCTTCCATCCTCCATCAATCTTCTAATCTATCTTCCTGCTCCCTCTATTCTCCAAATAACTCTCACTTCTCCTCCCCAGCCTTCCAGCCAAATTTCTTGTAACCCATCAAAGACCCCACCCATAAATGGGCATGTCTTTCTATAGGTAAAGTTACAGGAAGAATGGGGGTTGGGCAACAGAGGAAGGCCAACATAGTTAACAAGAAATAGAACCTATGTAATGATAATCAATTTTGAGGGGTCTCATTCAAGCCTACATGGTATTTTCCTCTTAGAAGTAGTGGGTGAGGGGAAGAGAAAACTAGAAAAAAAGTCTCAAGTTTGGGTAAAGCAGGGTGTGTGCTCTGTGTATTTAGCTATAACCCTCCCTTTTCTGTTGCTAGACACAAAAGTTGAGATGGGCGAGATAGGTCATGTTCTCCAAGAATCAGACTGTTATTAACAGCATAGGTGAGCAGAGCCAATATCCCAAGAGCATAATTATTGAAGATTAGTAAATTTGGCTGTTATTTTACATAAATGCTGTAAAGCTAAGATAAAAGAATTTTTGGTTTTCTGTTTCTTTCTTTGTTTGTTTGTTTTGGGGGACCATGCTTAGTGACATTCAGGAATTACTGCTGGCCCTGTGCTCAAAAATTACTCCTGGGAGACTTGGAGGGAACCATATAGAATTATGGGGAATGAACCCAGGTAGGCTGCAGGCAAAGCATAAATAGTACCCACCAGGTTACCACTCCAACACCAGATAAATTTTTTTTGTTTTTTTTTGGGTCACACCCGGCAGCGCTCAGGGGTTACTCCTGGTTCCACACTTAGAAATCGCTCCTGGAAAGCTCAGGGGACCATATGGGATGCCAGGATTTGAACCAATGATCTTCTGCATGAAAGGCAAACTCCGTACTTCCATGCTATCTCTCTAGCCCCACCCCCTAATTTTTAACCTATATTAAATAAGAGGAGGGTGGCCATTCCCAGGTAGCATTTAGTCAGATCTTACTGTTGAGCTCCACACTCTAATCCAACCCATAAAAAATGGGTCTGGACAGGGTGGCAAAGACGTAGAATGGTCTTACTCATCTATGGGTTTTAAGAAAAATGAAAGACATTCTTGCAATAATTTTCAGAGACAAAAGAGAGGAAGGCTGGAAGTTCCAGCTCACCTCATGAAGCTCACCACAAAGAGTGATGAGCTTAGTTAGAAAAATAACTACATTGAGGACTATCCTAACAATGATAATATATGACGGAAATAGAAAGCCTGTCTAGAGTGCAGGCGGGGGTGGGGTGGGGAGGAAAGAGATTTGGGACATTGGTGATGGGAATGTTGCACTGGTAATGGGGGGTGTTCTTTACATGACAGAAACCCAACCACAGTCATGTTTGTAAGCAAGGTGTTTAAATAAAATATTATTTTAAAAAATCCAATCAGGTATAAAAATGAAATGTAAGACATAAAGCTTCCAATATTATTGTTTGTCTCATTGTTTTCTGGAGCTTGACAAATTAACAAATTTTATTTCCATTCAATTCACAGCCACACTGAGGGAATTTCCAGTAACAGAAAAAGTACCTAAATGGAACTAATGCATCTATGTGGGTTTTTAAATTTCAAAAGACTTGGGTGAGGGTCTGAGGGAGGGAGGGTGGGATTCTTTCTATTGGAATAAAATAAGGTGTGACCTAAGCATTCCAACTATTGTATTTACTGAATATAAAATATGCGATGGGTCACATAAATCATGTTCTATTATTTTCAACAAAAGTTAGGAACTCTCAAATCAAAGCTTATATAAAAGTAGTAAAATCGGATGTCATTTTGCATAGGCACAGTAAAATCTAGGGGAACAAACAAAAAAAATAACCTAGATAAGACCAGGTTGGACTTTCCCTGAAAGCATTTGCTCATATTTTTAAATAATTTTATTGTTACCAAAACTGAATAACAAATCTTTCACAGTAATATTTAAGGTACATAGAGATAATGAATCAGGGCCATTCCCAACACCAGGGTTGTCCTCCTTCCATGCCCTTTTCCCAGCATGTGTCCTGAATCCCCTCCTTTGCCCCTGGAGTGCTAGTGTAACTGTGTATAGCTTGTTGTAGATAGGTATCGATTCTGTTATTGACTTTGGATTTGGTGTTTAATTCTGATCATTTTTTATTTCCACTCAATGTTTATACAGCTGTTTGATCCTGGTACCATTCAGTTTTATTTTCCACTTTAATTCATGAGGCAGAACAAGATGATTCAAGTTTTGTGGTTCTGCTGGAAGAAGACAAAAACACATAACAAACAAAAACCCAACAAACAACAGAAAAAAAACAGTAACTACCAAAAAAAGAAAAAGCATCCAGCAATAACAACAGAAAACACCAAATAATAACCACAAGAGTAAAAAGAGTAAAAAAAGAAGAAAAGAAAAAAGAAAAAAAAACAATTACAAAAAATACAAAACAAATGAAGGAGTGCTGGCGTGGAAAGGTTATGTGCTTTTTTTTTTTTTTTTTTTTTTGCATTCATGGGCACAGAAAGTATTTGGGGAAATAAAAAAGAAAATTCCATTGGCCTAAAAGATTCAGGGATTTTTCATCCTTGAATCATACTGCTATGGGAACAATTACTGGCTCCGTACATGCTCATTTTTTTTTTGGTGCCAGGACTTTCCACTTGATTGTGGATGATAAAATCAGGCCTCTGTAGCTAGATAGCTTGGCATTTGCACAGGTCATAGGACAAAGTCCTGGATAGAGTCTTTCTTTACGGTTCTAGAAGTTCTGTTCCATCATTGTTGTTGTAATCAGTCTTCTGTAATAAGTGGTCTTAAATTTTTTCACAACTCTTAGACTGGAGCCTAAAATAGAGTCTTCATTATGGTTCTAGAAGTTCTGCTCAGTCTCAGTTGTCAAAGTCGAACCTCTGGAATTAGAGATCTTAATTTTTGTACAAGTCCTGGGCTAAAGCCGAGGATAGGCTTTTCTTTTTGGTCCCAGGGTAAGTTCTGCCCAGTCATGGTTGTCAAAGTCAGTCTTCTGTAGTTAGCGATCTTGGTTTTTGCACAGATCAAAGGATTTCATCTTTGTGTTAGGTATGAGATAGGACAATCTGCTCTTAGATCAAGTTGTCTTTTCCTTCTTGTCAGGATGTCATATCAAATTTTCCAGGGGGAGTTTGGTTCCTGGTGTTCTTGCAGGAAACTATATCAGCTCTACATCTGGGATCTGGGGTTTGGGACTGGAGACTATCACTGTTCAATCTTAGGAAGTCTAAGTTGGGTCTACATGACACATGTTCAGGGTGGAAGGCACCCTTTATTATAAAAAGTATGAGTTATTTTTCTTAGAAGATAAGATCTTGTTTCTGTGTATAAGGTTTTCCCTTTTTTACTATGCCTGTACAAAAGCATATGGTGCCATATTATATTGCTGGTGCATTTGGGGATAGAAATGACAGTCTACACAATCTCTGTGCCCTGGTTTTGACCTGAGCTTTTATCCCAGACAAGACTTTTTCTTCTCAATTTTCATACCAAGCAGAACAAAAACCGGTGAGGATAAAGAAAATGTATATATGTATATATATTGAGCTGGGCGTCTTTCTGAAGCTGAAACCAGAATCATGCAACAATCCACATTTGGGGGGGTGAAAAGAAGAGTCACATAGCATGAGTCAGCAGGTGTGATGGTTGTAGTTTCTTGCTGGGGCACAAGATGTGGGGTGAGAGGATGTCCTTTCGTTTTGGGAGCTGTGTGGTGGTTTACTGGGGCAGGAGGTCAGTCTCGGTGCTTAATGAATTAATAACTGAGGGTAAAGAGAGTTACATAAGGAGGGATAACAGATCAGGATTGAGGGATAAGAGGACAGTAGGGTTTCTGAAGGGGAGATGAGAAATAGTATATAAGAGAGGCTATATACACTATAGACATGAGTTGTTTACAGTTTAGGTTTGGCAATCAGAGAGAAGACCGCTGTATACAAACTCATGCTCACATATAGACAGACATTAGAGATCTATTCAAGTTGTTGTTGGAGGCCTGACCCTCATAATTGCCTTAAAAGAAGATAAATAATTAGCTAAGATATAAATTAGGAGAAAGAAAGGGAAAATGAGAGAAAAAAGGATCAGTAAATACAGTAAAATAAGTTAGAAATTTTTAAAAAGAAAATGGGGCTGGTGCATCGGAGTTGGAAGGTTTTCCAATATCTAGGCATTTTGTCTATGACTGGGGAGAAAATTTCAGGGTTAGATACTGGCGATAGCATTTTACGATAAGCATAGTTTTCTCATCTAGAGTACTAAGCAATGTGGTAGTGAGGTTTATAAGAGGTGGCTACCTTATGTAGTATAGTCCACCACTTATGTATAGAGGTTTCTTTCCAAAAAGAAACTAATAGTGTGGGCTATTTAACATAGATTGAATTTATGAGGAAGGAAAAGAAAGGAAAGGAGGAAAAAGGAAATAGGAAGAAGAAAATAAAAAAGAGTAAAAATAAAAGAAGAAAAAAGAGTAAAAAGGAGATGGTAATTTGCAGAAACATTCCATAAGTGGCACCTGTAACATAAGTCTGTAAATATAAGTCTCTCTTTGTTTTGGGGCCACACCTGGTGATTTTCAGGGGTTACTCCTAACTATGCGCTCAGAAATTGCTCCTGGCTTGGGGGACCATATGGGACTTTGGGGGATCGAACTGCTGTCCATCCTAGACTAGTGCAGGCAAGGCAGACACCTTATTGCTTGAGCCACTGCTCCAGTCCCTTGGTCATATATTTTTAAATATATTTTTTACTTTGAACATAGTGGCTTACATATTGTTGACAATAATATTTTAGGTACATATTTACATAAAATCATGGGGATTCCCATCACCAATATGTCCTCCCTACACCTCTGTTTTTGTCCTACCTCCCAAATCCTCCTCCCTCATCCCCGGGGCTACTAGAAAATGTGGTCCCCTCTGTACCTAGTTTACTACTTAGTAGTCTTGCACCTGTTTGGTCTTGGTGCCTCCCTTATTTCCCCCTCTAACTGGGAGGCAGGACTAGATAGTTCAAGTTATGTGGTTTTGTTTGAAGAAGAGAAAAGTAATAAACTGGGGTAAAAGTCTAATATGCCAAAAATGGGTGGCATCCTTCTAGAGGCTCTCATCATTGGTTTGAGAGACGAAAAAGAAAAATAAAGTGTAACACCCCAACAGTACAAAAAGAAGTGTCAAATATCCAGTGAGCACTCCAACAATAACAACGATAAGCACCACAAAAATAGCCATGGTCTTGAGTTAAAAAACATGGCAGGGCATATAAAGAAAGAAAATAAGGAAAAAACATAAACGTAAATGGGGACAACAACTTCAATAACCACACCAAAACAAGGAAATCGACAAGAAGTAGGTAAATAAAAATAAAAAATAATTTAAAAAATGAGTATTTAAAAAAATAATATTTATAAAAATGTTTTGTGCTTTTTGCATTTTATTCCCTCCTGCAATGGCAAAGCAAATATTGGGGTCATTAGAAAAGGAATTCTCTTGGCCTAAGAGATATGGGGTTTCTCCACCCTTGGAGTATATTGTCATGGGATTAACTATAGACTCCGTTCAGGTTCATTTACTCTCCCCTTGTTGCTTTTGTGGTGTTTGAAAGGCTTCTGCTCCTTCCTGGGTGATAAAATCAGACCTCTGTATCTAGAGATCTCAGTATCTGCACAGGTCCAGGAGTGGAATTTATGATGAAGTCTTTCTTTGTCGTTCTAGAAGTTCTGTTCCCTCAGTGTCATTTTAATCCATCTTCTGTGGTTGGTGGTCTTGGTCTTTGCACTGATCCCAGGATGGAACCTAGGACAGCGTCTTTCATTGTGTTTCCAGAAGCCCCATTCCGTTGCGATTGTCTCAGCCAGACCTTTGGAACTGGGGATCATGGTTGTTGTGCAGGTCGTAATTCAAACCCTAGACTGGGGATTTTTATTGGTCCCAAGATATATACAGTCCAATCATGGTTCTAGTAGCCAGTCATCTGTAAATTGCGATCTTGGCTTTTGGACCGACCAAAGGGTGACAAGTCTTCTGATTTTGTCTTATTGTTAGCTGGTGAGGTAGGATAACCTGTTCTTAGGTCAAGTTATTCCCATTTCCTCGTTGTCAGGATATCATATTAGAGCTGGCACTTGTTGGTGGCCCAGCAGTATTAAGGATGTCCCGGTTGGGATTTGTTTCCCGTAGCTGTTGTGAAGAACTTTGTCATTTCTATGTCTGGGATCCAGGGTTCAAGGCTGGACGGATGGTGTCTAATCACCTGGGGTCTAAGTTGGGTCTGCATGACATATTTTCAAGGTGGGAGATATCCCTGTATTGTAAACAAGTATGAGTTCTTATCCCTAGTAGATAAGAGCTCGTTTTTATATGTAGGATTTCCCCTTTTATTAGTGTGCTTTTGCAGGGAGGAATGGTGCTACATTATATTGCTGGTGCATTTGGGGGTGGACAGAGAAGAAAACAGAAACAGGTCACACACCCAAAAAAGATAAAAATAGGAATTAAAATATATGTGCTCACCTATGTATATGTAGAAAAAACATTTTAAAAAATGAATTAACAAAATAATTAAAGGAACAAAGTGATGCAAAAGACTACCTTGCTTTGGGAGATAAGCAGGTAAGAAGGTGGTGTAATACAGGTCTTATACTTATGTTGAAAGTTTAGGTTTCCCCATTGTCTTTTGGGATTTTCTTGTGGTTTGTGGGTTCCCAGGCACCTTTCCATCACAGCCCTTGACCTTCTTGAGATTGGTAAAGATTTGCAGCAGGGAGGTCTTGAAAGAGCTCTTACATTGGGGATACTTTTAGAGCTAAGTCCGGTTTCAAGTAACAGTCCACGTTAGGGGGAGTTGATAGGAAGGGCCACACAGCCTGTGTCCGCAGGGAAGTTGTTTGCCTTTTCTTGCAGGGGACGAGGTGTGGGTTTGACAGGGTGTCCCTTCGCTTGGGTGCTGGGTACTGGTTCGTTGGGGTAGGAGGTCAGTCTTGATGCCTAATAGATTAAGAACTGAGGGTGAAAAGTCTTAATACGGTGGGAGGTCTAGATGGGATTGAATGGTGAAGGGATAGTTGTATTTCCAAAGGGGGAAAGGGGAAAGTTTATGAAAGGGGTAGGAAGGAAGAAAAGAGAAAATACATTAGAAAGAAAGGGAGAAGAGGAAAGAAAAAAGGAAAAGAGAAGAAAGGCATAGAAATGAAAAAATAAAAAAGAAAGTAGTGAGAAGAGATGAGAGAATAGCAATAAAATGCTAGTTTGCTTGAATGTGTTTGATGAGTAGGGCCTGTAGTATAAGTTTGTATATCACAGTTGCTGCTTTGGTGGTCTGACTGGTCACGTGCTTCAAATCCTAAAAGAAGGTATAACCTAGAGATAAAGTGTATGTTAAAGAGTTTTCTTGGGACATTCTCGTAGTGCAAGCTGGGTATGGTATCTCATGTTACTGGGCCCCAGGATGCCATCTTAGTTTGTCCACCCTTTGTATCCAAGAACGCCTGTGGATAGAAAAGCTGAGAGGTTATTTTAAATATAGTAAGATTAAGGCATTAAGACATAGAGTTATGAGATGTTTCCATTGGAGTCAGTTATTTCCCTTGGTGTTCTTTGCCTGTAATCCTGTATAAGATCCCTAAGGGATTATTATGGGCCTTTGTATTAGAAGGCTGATTACATACCTGTTCTCTCAATGCTGCTGTTTTTGCTGTTGCTGGTTTCTTTGTGTTATAATGTATTGTCAAGTGTTTGTGTTGCTCCTTTTTCTTGTATTTTGGACCCTACTTCTGAGTATATATTGACTATTACAGTGTTTATTTTGTTGTTGAGTATTAGCTGTCTATAAGGTGTATGTTCTAGGTGCTTCAGAATAGTGCTATCATTCTGTGTTTATCTTTCGTCTTCTGACTTATTTAGTTTAACATAATATGTTCTAGGTCCATCCATGTTGCTGCAAAGTTTGTGATTGTATCATTTCTGACTGCCATGTAGTATTCCTTTGTGTATAGATACCACATCTTAATGATCCATTCATCTGTTGTTGGGCATCGAGGTTGGTTCCAGGACTTCGATATTATATTGAGTGCTGTGATAAATAGTGGGGTGCACACATACTTTAGAATGAATGTCCTTCCAACTTGGGGGTAGATACCTAAGAGAGCTATTGCTGGGTCAAATGGCAGCTCAATTTTGTGTTCTTTGAACACTCTCCAGACTGTTCTCCATATGTGTAGGACTAGGGGGCATTCCCACCAGCAGTGAATGAGAGTGCCTTTCATACCACATCCTCGCCAACACAGATTGTTCTTATTATTTTTGATGTGAGCCATCCTCACAGGTGTAAGGTGGTACCTCATTGTTGTCTTGATTTGGATCTCCTTGATGATGAGTGAAGGTGAGCATGTTTTCATGTGTTTGTTGGCCATCCTTCTGTCTTCCTCAGAGAAGTGTCTATTCATGTCATCTCCCCATTTTTATGGCTTTATTTGGTTTTGGGTGGCTCAGTTTTCTGAGTGCTTTGTATGTTCTAGATATCAGCCCTTTATCTGATATGTCGAGTGAAAATATTTTTCCCATTCTGTTAACTGTCTTTTTGTATTAAGTAAGGTTTTTTTCACCATGCGGAAGCTTTTTAGTTTGATGTAGTCCCATTTGTTTATGTTTGATGCTAAAGTTCTTGCCATTGGTGCTCCATCCTCTAAGACCTTTTTGATATATAGGTCTTCGAGAGTTCTGTCTATTTTGTTCTCTATAAACTTTATAGTTTTGGGTTTGATTTTAAGGTCATTGAGCCATTTTGAGTTGATTTTTGTATAAGGAGTGAGGTACGAGTCAATTTTCACTTCCGTACATGTTGTTTTCCAGTTGTACCAACACCATTTGTTGAATAGACTTTCTTTGTTCCATTTCAAGTTCTTGCCTCTTTTATCAAATATTAGTTGGCTGTATATCTAGGGGTTTATGTCTGGAAATTCTGTTCTGACCCACTGGTATGAGGCTCTGTCCTTGTACCGTTACCATGCTGTTTTGATCACTATGGCTTTAGAGTTTAGTTTCAAGTTAGGTAAGGAGATGCCACTCAGCTTCTTGTTTTTCAGTATGTGTTTGGCTATCCTGGGTCTTTTGTAGTTCCATGTGAATTTTGTGATTGATTGTTCTAATTATTTAAAGAATGATGTCTAAATTTGTATTGGGATTGCATTAAATCTATACAGTAGTTTGGGTAGGATAGTCATTTTGACTATGTTATTTCTACCTATCCATGACCATGGAATGTTCTTCCATTTCTTAAGATCGTCTTCAATTTCTTTCTGGAGTGTTTTAAAGTTTCCCTGGTAAAGGTCTTTCACTTCCCTTGTAAGGTTGATTCCTAGGTACCTGATACTCTTTGATACTATTTTAAAATAGAATTGTATTTTTGATCTCTGTCTCTCCTCGTCTTCGTTGTTTGTATATAAAAATGCTACTCTCTTTTGTGTATTGACTTTGTACCCAGCCACTTTACTGTATTGGTTAATTGTTTCTAGGAGTTTTACTGTGGATTCTTTAGGGTTTTCAATGTATATAATCTTATTGTCTGCAAATAGAGATAGTTTGAGTTCCTCTTTCCTAATTTGGATTCCTTTGATTCTCTTCTCTTGTTAGATTGCTATTGCTAGGACTTCTAAGGTTATATTAAATAAGAGTGGAGAGAGTGGACAGCCTTGCCTAGTTCCTGACCTTAGTGGGAATGCTTCTAGTTTCTCACCATTAAGTATAATGTTGGCTGTAGGCTTTTCATAGATAGCTGTAACTACCTTGAGGAAGGTTCCTTCTAAACCTAGTTTGCTGAGTGTCTTTAACATGAAGGGGTGTTGGATTTTGTCAAAAGCCTTCTCTGCATCGATTGATATGATCATGTGGTTTTTGTCTTTCTTGTTGTTGATGTGATGTATAATGTTGATTGATTTGCATATGTTGAACCAACCTTGCTCCTGGTATAAAACCCACTTAGTCATGATCTTTTTGATGAAGTGCTGGATTCGGTTTGCTAAGATTTTGTTGAGTATCTTTGCATCTATATTCATTAGTGAGATTGGTCTATAGTTTTCTTTCTTGGTGGTGTCTTTGCCATCTTTGGGGATGAGTGTGGTATTAGCCTCATAAAAGGAGTTGGGGAGGATTCCTGTTTTTTTCGATGTTATGGAAGAACCTATGGAAAAGTGGTATTAAGTCTTCTCGGAATGCTTGATAGAATTCACCTGTAAATCTATCTGGACTTGATCTTTTGTTCTTAGGGAGTTTCTTAATTACATCTTCAATTTTCTCTGAGGTGATTGGTCTGTTTAGGCTTTCTAGTTCTTTCTTTTCCAATCTCGGAAGATGGTATTTTTCCAAGAGTCTATCGATTTCTACTGGGTTCTCTAGCCTAGCTGAGAATAGTTGTTCATAATATGATCTCATGATATGTTGTATTTCTTGGGGTTCTGTTCTATTCTCTCCCCTTTTATTTATGATCCTACTGATTTGAGTGCTTTCCCTCTTTTTTTGGTGAGTTTTGCCAGTGGTTTGTCTATCTTGTTTATTTTTTAGAAAAACCAACTCCTGGTCTCATTGATTTTTTTATTGTTTTCTTAGTTTCTATGTTGTTTATTTATGCTCTGGTTTTTATTATTTCTGGCCTTTTAGTTGTGGTTGGATTTCTCTGCTGCTGTTGTTCCAATTCCTTGAGGTGATCCTTTAAACTGTTGATTTTGTCATTTTCCTGTTTCTTGATATAGGCGTGTTTTGCTATGAGTTTCCCCCTAATTACTGCTTTTGCTGTGTCCCACAAATTTTGACAAGTTGTCTCTTTATTATTATTTGTCTCAAGGAATCTTTTTCTTTCTTTCTTGAATTGCTCTTTGATCCAACTGTTGTTGAGCATCATGTTGTTTAATCTCCAGGTATTAGTTTTTCTCTGTTGCTTCTTCTTATAGTCAACTTTGACCTCTGTTGCATAGTGATCTGATAGGGTGCTTCTAATGATCCTTACATTTGTGGTCTTATATAGGTTGGCTTTGTATCCTAAGACAGGTCTATTCTGGAGAAGGTTCCATGTGGGCTTGAGAAGAATGTATATTTTGCTTTCTGGGGATGGAGGGCCCTATATAAGTCTATTAGCCCTAGATCTTCTAATTTTTAATTTAGAGCTCTTATTTCTTTGCTATTTTTCTGTTTGGTGGATCTGTCCATTGGTGATAGTGGAGTATAGAAATCCAATACTATTATCACATTTCCCTTCATGTGTTTCTCCAGGTTTGCAAGCAGTTGCCTCACATATTTTGCTGGCTCTACTTTAGGTGCATAGATATTGACCAGGGTTAGTACTTCTTGATCTAATGTTCCCCTGATCAGTAAGTAGTGACCCTCTTTGTCTCTCATCACATTCTTGAGGTTGAATGTAATTTGGTCTGATGTAAGAATGGCTGTCCCTGCTCTTTTTTGTTTTCCATTGGCCTGAATAAATACTTTCCCTCCTTTTCTTCTAAGCCTGTGCTTATTCTGTAGTTGTAGGTGTGTTTCTTGCAGAAAGCAGAGGTCTGGTTTATTTTTCCTAATCCAGTTCTCTACTATGTGTCTTTTAATTGGAGAGTTTAGTCCGTTAACACTTAGGGAGATTATTGACAGAGATGACTGTTGTGCAGTTGTGTTGTGAAGCGTGGTTTTTCTTACATACGGGGGTTTGGGTTGTGTAGTTTATCTTTGAGTAGGTCGCTTAGGATTGGCTTTATTTGCACAAATAGTTCAAGTTCGTTTTTGTTTGAGAATGTTTTTAGTCTGTCCTCCCATATGAATTATAGTTTTGCTGGGTATTAGACCCTAGGTTGGAAATTTCTTTCATTCAGTCATTTAAATATGTCATTCCACTGTCTTCTTGCTTGAATTATTTTAAATGGGAGATCTGGTTTTATTCTTATGTACTTGATGTTTTTTTCTCCCTTATTGCTTTAAGGACTTCATCTTTCTCTTTGTTGTTTTTTTTTGCCATTTGGATTACTATATGTCTTGGTGTTGGTTTATTAGGTTCTATTTTATTAGGGACTCTCTTCACTTCCTGGATTTGCACTGAAGTTTCTTTCCAGAGGGTGGGAAAGTTCTCTGCTATTATATCTCTGACTACTTTTCTTCCCCTTTCCCTATTTTCTCCCCTTTTGGTATACCCAAAATTCTTAAGTTATTTCTTTTGTTCTTGTTCATTAGATACTGGACTTTTTCTTCCAGTGCTTTGCCTTTTATTTTTTGTTGGTTTCTTGGTCATTTTTTGTTTGCAGTTTTGTTTTGAGTTCTTCAATGTGCTTCTCCAACTCTGTGTTTCTGCTTGTAAGGCTTGTTACTTGTGATCCCCTAGGACCCGGCCCGCAGGGTGGACTGAGGATCACGTAGTAATTCGTGGGTCACAAGTGGGATCCGACCTAAAAAGGAGGAAAGAGGCTGAGAAAGAAATGAGCTCAAGTCAAGCTGGCTGATCAAGGGCTGAATTTATTAAGGTAAGATAAGCTTATATAGTTATACAGCATAAAGAAGTATCTTTCAGTACTTTTCCATGGTATAGAAAAGTAGGGGGGTCGTACAGAATGGACTTTCCAGTTTTACAACATACCCTTATATCACATAGACTTATATCGCACAGACATTCTTTCACAATGGTAGCTTAACAGGATGTGATCTTATCTTAGCAACTCGAGTGATTTACTGGAGCATCTTGTGACTTGTTTGGTTAACATGACTTTTAGGTCCAGGGGGTAAATGCCACAGTGGCTGCCTGTCAGATACACAGGCCTTAGGTTTCAGGCATCAGAGACTCCATTTTGCTCTCTAGCTCTAACAGCCTCCAACAGTTACTTTGTCTTTTAATTCCTTCAATTCTTTTTTTATGGAATCTCTCATATTCTTTAACATTTCTTTAATTTGACTGATTTGTTCATCCGTAGATTTCTTATACTCGGTAGCAGCATTTCTTTCATTTCTTTTATCAATTCTTGCATTTCCTTCTTCATGACTGCTTGTAGGTCTCCTTCCCATGGATCTGTGCATTTTGGTGGACTTGGAAACTTGCTAGGGTTTATCTTCATATCTCCAGATATTAGGGTTCTCCTTGATTTACCCATATTTATTTGCATTTGTTGGTGTGGTTTGGAGTGCTGTGCCTTCTAAATTTAGTCTGTTTTGGTCCCCTGTGGCGTGGAGATGGGTACCCTCCCTGAGCGTGGTTCTAGAGGGGGTTGTTGTTGGGCTCACTGAGGTTTGGCTCATCCTGTGCTCTTTATGTGGCCTGATTCTTTGGTTTTTCCTTTTGTTGTCAGCTAGTGCAGGTCCTCTCCTGGGCACAATGGTGGAGGGTGCTGTTGAGCCTAGCTCCTTTGCCCCCCTCCAATCTGGAAGTCAGCCCTCCTTCAGTAGGTCTGGTCAATTTCCTTCTCCTTATTCCTGCCAGCCGGTACAGTTTTGCTCCTGGCCACAATGGTTGAGAGCGCTATTGAGCATAGCTTTCTATCCTCCCTCCCCTTTCTGGAAGTCAATGGAGCTCCGCCCCCTCCTAGCCCCAGCAAAAGAAAGTCCCATAGTCAAACCCACCCAGTAACTGCTCTCAGCCCTTGGGGAGTTTCAGGTCCACTCCGGGGCTTAGGGGGGTAGGCTGCTCTAGGTTAGCCAATGGTCCAGGTGGCAGGCCCAAGCTCACCCAGTCTATTGGTCCTAGCCTGTCCCAGCAGTGCAGAGTGTGTCAGATGCAGGGTTCTCCTCACCCGGTCTGTACTAGCTCAGGCTCAGGGGCACTGGGTGCAGTGGCGAGAAGCCTGTCTCAGGCTCCCACGTGGAGAGTGTGGAGGTGCTGGGGAAAGCACTCACATGTGTGCTCTCTGCTCAGGTTTGGGGTCCCTAGGAGGGGTGAGGAGTGCGGCAGCAAGAAGCTTGTCTCAGGCTCCCATGTGAAGAGTGTGGAGGTGTCGGGGAAAGCAATCACCTGTGTGTCCCTTGGTCATATTTTTTTTTTTTTTGGTTTTTGGGCCACACCCGGTAACACTCAGGGGTTACTCCTGGCTATGCGCTCAGAAGTCGCTCCTGGCTTGGGGGACCATATGGGACGCCGGGGGATTGAACCGCGGTCCGTCCTAGGCTAGCGCAGGCAAGGCAGGCACCTTACTTCTAGCGCCACCGCCCGGCCCCCCTTGGTCATATTTTTAACTGCATGCTTCAGAGCAGTTTTTTTATTTGGTCTAAACTCAGAAGGTCCTTATTCTAGGTCCCAGGAAATGAAAAAGGCTCCCCTTGTTTTATATTCTCATTAGTGGATGTCGTTATAAGGCATCACACTAGAGCCCTTGGGTTCTCTAAAGACCTATATTCCCAGGGCTTCACAAAGTCTGTCCCAGTTGCAAATCTTTGCCAGTATGGCACAAATCCTGCCTCTGGTTCCATCGTAGCACTATGTCTCAAATTCTGCACTTTTGATTGGGATCCTGCACTACTGATAGGATTCAAATTTGGGGGCATATAACCAGTTTCAGAGCACTTAAGCTTAAGTCAAGCTAATATGACAAATGTTCAGAGTTTAGGACCCATTCTAATAATTACATTTTGAAGTTAATATCCCTAATAGACTAGAACTCCTCTCTTTCAATAAAGTAAACTATTTTACTGGTTTATGCAGAAATGTGGAAAGGGTTATAGCTACAAATTACTATTGAAACAATAAAGGACTATGGCTAGGTAGTAGTATTTATTCTCAATTGATATTATAAACTATTATTCCTGATATGTATATTTGATACCTTTCTTTCCCAGGAATTACATAAAAAGAAATATACATACCCTCCTTTTTTGCTGAACAAGTTAAAGGCAACAACAGATTTCCCCAAAGGAAAACATTTGATGAATAAACATATAGCCCCTAGTCTGTTGTGATCAAATCCAAGATAGGCAGAAGATAGATTATTGCTTTAACTAATAAGATAATCTGTTGGTTGAGCACAGTCAGGGAGGCAGTGGAAGTGCCCTGCAGCTGCTGAGTAGAGTCATGTGCCAAAATCAGCACCTAAGCCAGCAGCCACTGAAAAAATGATTACTGTGATTATCTGGTCATGAATGGCAGTCTATAATTATGCAAGGTTGAAAGGGTACAGGGATAAATTTGATGTGCTCAAGGGGTGATGACCTGTAGAGGTAATGAGGTTTAATAGGAAAATAAAAATATCTGGAATAGATGAGCATAGGGAAACAACAGAATATGTTTTGCTAAGTGGCAGGCAGAGAGGGAAATGTTAGAAGGGCTTTGTATAACAAAGTCAGACCTCATGTACAAAACAGACATGAGAATTGACTACAAACATAAAGATAGCTATTGCACATATACTCATGCACAAACATAAACACTCAACTGATCAATTTTCTACAGCTGTATAACTTATCTATCTAGGGTGTTAATGGTCATGGGTTAAAGTGCTTCACTAATATAAAGCTGACAAGAATGTTGGTGAGGAAATTGTAAGCTGGTTAGTTAATACCCAATTCTGAGGAATCATTGCCAGTGAGTGTAGACTTGGTTGTAAAAGCATCATAGGTTAATTTGTGACTGTATTATTCTAAAAGCAATGAAATTTTCCATATCCTTGTCTTATATTACAAAATCTTTCATCTTAAATTGCAAAGCATTATTACACTGAGCACTTTAATATTAGTTTCCAGCACTGTAATATAAATCTAGAGCATCCAACTTTTTACCATAGACTTTTGTGAACAAATATAATAGAATATTTTTTAAGAAATAGAAAACATGTTTCTACAGCAACAACTTGCTCTAAGGGAAGATTTCCCTGCCTTGCCATCTAACTGTGAGATAAAATCAAAAGGTGCTCTCTAACACCCCGAAAACATGATCTTTAATTACAGATGACTGACTGCAACAACAGCAACTGAGTAGAAATTTTCCTGGGACCATAAAAAAGATTTTGGGTTTCTACAATTAGCATGCCCAGAGCCTGTAGTTGGTCTTCTGACAGTACACTTCATGGGTAAAGACAACATTTTTGAGGCCATAAGTATATTCTTTATAATTTCCCCAACGTTCACTGTGCCTATGCAAAA
The DNA here is from genome assembly GCF_024139225.1 of Suncus etruscus. NCBI lineage: Eukaryota > Metazoa > Chordata > Mammalia > Eulipotyphla > Soricidae > Suncus > Suncus etruscus. The sequence continues at coordinate 48,319,030 of NC_064868.1, read as the reverse complement.
AAATTGCCACACCAGTCCCCCTTTTTAAAATTTTATTTGTATCTTCTAGATAAGGGAGCTCACCTTTTTCATAGAACCTTGAAACACTTGAATTGTTTTGTTTTACATTATATTTCTATGTCTAGTGTATAGTACCCAGGGGTCAAATGGTCGCAGGTGCATGGGGTGAATAAAATTGGTCAGAACTAAATACCAAGGCCAAATTCAATGAAAATAGAATCAAGAGACCCAAACTATAACAAGCTGAGCACAAAATGACCTGTTACACTACTAGACCTGAGGACTTAAAGGTGGAGGCATGCTGGAACTCTGATGGAAGGAGGTCAACACTGGTGGTAGGAAAGGCTCTAATTCACTGCCACTATCTGCCGGAAATACAACTATATAGGACTTCTAATCACAATGGTCTCAATAAAAAAGTTAAGAAAATGAATGTAATAAAAGTAAAACATGTTTTTAAACCTTCTTATAATGAGCACTATATATGAGTCTATAACATCCATGTTTTTATAGGCTTTGGTGAACAAAAACATTAGATTATTAATTAAAAAGAAGAGTTTCTCCCAAGATCTCTAATTCTAGAGATCTGACTTTGACAACTGTGACTGAGCAGATCTTCTTGAAACATAATGAAAGACTCTATCTTAGGCTTCGTCCTATGATCTGTGCAAAAGCCAAGGCCACCAATTAGAAGTCTGATTACAACAACAGTGATGGAACAAAACTGCTAGAGCCGTAAAGGAAGACTCTATCCTAGCCTTCCTCCTATGACTTGTGCAAATACCAAGATCTCTAGTTGGAGGGCTGATTCTATCATCCACAACTGAGTGCAGTTTCCTGGCATCATAAAAAGTCCTTGGAGTGTAAAAATGAGCATGTATTTAGCCTGTAGATATTCCCATGACAGTATGCTTCAAGGGCGGGAAACCCTGTATCTCTTAGGTGAAGGGAATTCCCTTTCTAATTTCCCCCAATATTTATTGTGTGTATGGAAAAAAAGCCAAAGAAACAAAAACAAACAAGCAAAATACCTTGCCACATCAGCCCTCATTCCTTCCTTCCTTCCTTCCTTCCTTCCTTCCTTCCTTCCTTCCTTCCTTCCTTCCTTCCTTCCTTCCTTCCTTCTTTTTCTTCTCTTTCTTTCTTTCTTTCTTTCTTTCTTTCTTTCTTCTTTCTTTCTTTCTTTCTTTCTTTCTTTCTTTCTTTCTTTCTTTCTTTCTTTCTTTCTTTCTTTCTCTCTTTCTCTTTCTTTCTTTCTTTCTTTCTTTCTTTCTTTCTTTCTTTCTTTCTTTCTTTCTTTCTTTCTTTCTTTCTTTCTTTCTTTCTTTCTTTCTTTCTTTCTTTCTTTTTTATTCTCATGGTTGTTGTTGTGGTGCTTTTTGTAGATGCCGGTTTTGGTCTCAACATAATACATCCATTAAAATGTTCTAATCATTTTGTTTACAGAAGTCTATAAGAGAGAAAATGAGTAACTTGGACTAACACTGCAGTTCTCAGTGCTCTTATATATTATTCTAGTGCTCACTATAAAAAAAGCAAATTATTTTCAATTTGATTATGCCTGGAAATGTTATAATGCTTTTGTCCATAGAAATCTATAGAGAAGGGCCCAGAGAGATAGCACAGTGGCGTTTGTCTTGCAAGCAGCTGATCCAGGACCAAAGGTGGTTGATTTGAATCCCGGTGTCCAATACAGTCCCCCGTGCCTGCCAGGAGCTATTTCTGAGTAGACAGCCAGGAGTAACCCCTGAGCAACGCCGGGTGTGGCCCAAAAACCAAAAAAAAAAAAAAGAAATCTATAGAGAAGTCTCTTGCTTGCTATAGACTCTTATTACAGTAGTCACTATGAGAATGTTTTAGTAATTTATTTACAATTTAAATATCTCTGCAATTGTGTCCTAATAATTTTGTTCACAGAATCCTATGGGGAAGAAACTTGTATGTTCTACAGTTGTATAAATACACTCAGTGCTCTAGGTACTTGTTACAGTGCTCAGTTTACAATTGTTTAGCAGCTTCTGGAAAAAGCTATAGTGATATGCTTAAGCCTGGAGAGGGAAAAGCTGATTGGTTTGAGAATGATGTAAGCACAATCTAATCTATGATGCTTTAACAGCCAAGTCTACACTCACTAGCAGTGATTCCTAATAATTAGAAAATTTCCTCCTCACGTTACTTGCTACTTTATATTTAAGAAGCACTTTGGTCCTTTCCCATTTATCACCCTAGATGGATCAGTTTTAGAGATGTAGCATATTGATCTATTTACTATGTATCTGTTTGCATGTAAGTCTGTGTGGTTACTACTATTATTTGGTCTTGTGTCTTTCTGTGTTGTACAAAATATCTTTGTTGCTCATAGTTCTACTTTATGCCTCCCCTGCCTGCCACTCTGCAAGAACTTTTTTATTTTTTCCTATACTCATTTATCCCAGATTTGTTGCCTTCACTGTCAAACCCCTTTATTCCTACAGCTCTATACCACTTATGACCTAGAGCACAACCCACCACCAATCTTTGCACAACTCACCACCATGGACTCTTGCCTGCTACCAGAATACTGTGAACAGGATCAGCTTTTTGATTGGACCATGGCTTAAGGACATATTTCAGTTCATGTCTCCAACCAAGAACCTACAGAACATTTCTTTTTTTATAAACATTTATTTAATCACCATGATTACAATTAGGTTTGTAGTTGGGTTTCAGTCATAAACAGAATACCACCCTTCACCAGTACAACATTTCCACCACCAATGCCACCCTCATCCCCCGCCCCTGCCCGTAGAGTGACAGGAATTCTACTTCTCTCATTCTTTAACATGGTCATACTAGTTATTAGTGTAGTTATTTCCATAACAGCATTCACCATTCTTTGTATTGAGCTTCAAATTTTGAGCCAGTCCGTCTAGCCCTCTCAGTCCAAACTCTATTGTCTCTGGGCCTTATTACAGTAATGTCTTTAATTTTTCTTAAAATCCATAAATGAGTGAGACTATTCTGTGTCTATCTCTCTCCCTCTGACTCATTTCACTCAGCATATTAGATTCTATGTACACTCATGTATAGGAAAATTTTATGATTTCATCTTTCCTGATGGATGCATAATATTCCATTGTGTATATGTTCAACAGTTTCTTTAGCCATTCATCTGTTTAAAAGCAACTTGATTGTTTCCAGAGTCTGGCTATTGTAAATAGCGCTGCAATGAATATAGGTGTGAGGAAGGGATTTTTGTATTGTATTTTTTGTTCCTAGGGTATTTTTCTAGGAGTGGAATAGCTGGATCAAATGTGAGCTCAATTTCCAGTTTTTTGATTAATCTCCATATTGTTTTCCATAAAGGCTGGACTAAACGGCATTCCCACCAGCAGTAAATAAGAATTTCTTTTTCTCTACATCCCCACCAGCACTGATTGTTCTAGATCTTTGTGATGTGTGCCAGTCTCTGTGGTGTGAGATAGTACCTCATAGTTTTGATTTGCATCTCCCTGACGATTAGTGATGTGGAACATTTTTATGTGTCTTTTTGCCATTTGTATATCTTCTTTGATAAACTGTTCATTTCTTCACTTCATTTTTGATAGGATTAGATTTTTTCTTATTAAGTTCTGTCAGAACCTTGTATATTTTGGAGATTAACCCCTTGTTTGATTCTGTGGGTGGCTTTTGTATCTTAAGCACTATTTCCTTTGAGGTGCAGAAGCTTCTCAGCTTAATATAGTCCCATCTGTTTATCTCTGCTTCCACTTGTTTGGAGAGTGCTGTTTCCTCCTTGAAGATGCCTTTGGTCTCAGTGTCATATAGTGTTTTACCTATCTGCTGTTCTATATACCTTATGTTTTCAGGCCTGATATTAAGATCTTTAATCCATTTGGATTTGATCTTTGTGCATGATGTTAGGTGGGGTCTGAGTTCGCTGTTTTTACAAGTGGCTAACCAGTTGTACGAACACCACTTGTTGAAGAGCTTTCCTTGCTCCATTTTGGATTTCTTGCCTTTTTTATCAAAGATTAGTTGATTGTGTGTGGGGGGAACCTTCTCTGAGTACTCAAGCATATTCTACTGATCTGAGGATCTGCCTTTATTTTAATACCATACTGCTTTAATAACTATTGCTTTGTAATACAGTTTAAAATCGGGGAAAGTAATGCCTCCCATATTATTTTTCCAAGTATTGCTTTAGCTATTTGTGGGTGTTTACTGTTCCAAATGAATTTCAGAAATGTTTGATCCACTTCTTTAAAAAATGTCATGGGTATCTTTAGAGGTATCACATTAAATCTGTACAATGCATTTTAATGATATTAATCCTACCAATCCATGAGTAGGGTACTTTTCTCCATTTCCTTGTGTCCTCTCTTATTTCTTGAAGCAGGCTTTTGTAGTTTTTTTTTGTATAAGTCCTTCACCTCTTTATATAAGTTGACCCTAAGATATTTGCGTTTGTGGGACACTAATGGCCTTCCTGACTGTCATCAACTGACAGATCAATTCATTGGCTGAAGTCTAGACTCTACCCACCTCGGATTTATGCAAAAGATAAAAAGGAGCACATATATTTTATGTATATTTCTTTATTGGGATGCAATATTCAGTATTACTCCTTTTGAAGTTGTTCATTAGAAAAGCCATAGTGGAGGGAGAAAAAGGGAAAAAAAAGAAAAGCCATAGTACCTTGGTCCCCCAATAGTACTTTGTAGCATTATGCTCTAATAGTACTTTCTGGCATACTTTCCTTTTTTCCTAGATCCAGTAAATTGGGGGGAACATTATGTAACAGATGTTTTTTTTGTTTATTAGAGATAAGAATTCTAACATTTATATGTTGCACGATATCCTTTTACCCTGAACACTTGTCATATTGACTTGACTTCAGTTGCTCTGGGATTAACCATATACCCCCGTTTCTCTGAGACTGACCAATGACCCTGAACCGTCCCATTATCAGAATCAGGAAATGCTTCTGTGCTACCCTGGCAATGACTTGAAACTGGAGCAGGCTTCCATGCAATCGTGGCAATGATCTGCAACTGGACAGGCTTCTGTGCCAGCCTGGCAATGGTTTTCAACAGGAGCAGGCTTTGCACAACACTTATGACGACATAGACCAGCACTTGCTTCATGCCACCTGTCAATGACACAGAAACAGGGCATGCTTTGTGAGGCACTGGCAATTACATAGAACCTGTAAAAAAACAAGAACTTTAATTACAAACTTTGATTACAACAACCACCATAAGAATAACTTTTCTGGGGGCATAGAAGAAAAGATTCCCTGGGGGAGTTAAACTTAGCCTGTTTGAAGCTTGCAGTTAGAAATGTGCTCAGATGCTTTCTGGAAAAAACCACTCTGCTCTTAAGCTAATTTTTTCTCTTTTATTTTTAGTTTTTACTGTGAATATGCAAATACAAGCACCACTTTAACTCCTCTATTATATTTCTGCATTTTAGTAATCTCAGTAGAAGAGATGATGGAGTAATCAGTCTTTACCCTAAATCGGTATGGTTTATCAGATTTTACCCTTATTCAGTATGGCTTTCCATTTTATGTATCAAAATTTCACCTAGGCAGGAATAACCTCTGAATAGGATCTTTTCCCCACCCTATTCTTCACCCATTGGGGTGTTTTTCTCTCCCCAATAAAAACAGTGGTCCCAGCAGGCTTTCCACATCTCTCTCCTTGTGGTGGAAAGAACCCCAGACTCATGTTTTATCTCTCTCCAGCTTGGTTTGGAATATTTCTATGGTAGCACTCTTTCTGATTTGCTTCTTCTTTTCCCTTGGGATTGTAAATGAGAATTTATCCACATTTCTGCACTTGATGACATCAAGGATGGCCTGATTGTGTTTATACACGTAAAATATCAGCTGCTTATCTCCCCACAAAGTTTCTTTGCTTACCAGTTTACTTTAATAAATCACAGGCAGGATAAAATGCAAATACATCTTAGCAGAGGAGGGCTTGTTTTATAGATAATAAGTTTTAAGAACACTCTTTAGCTGAGTATTTTTCTCCAATGCATAACTCTCATTGATCTTTTGAGCATAATTTTCTCCATAGTTTATGAAATTAACTCACTTCAATTCAAAGAACATGGAAAGCAGATTTATCACTTTATTATGTGACATATTTGGTCTAGAATCATTAGGTAAAACATTAATTTTGGCTTCATAGTTCTCATAATAATTCATAGTGATCTGAAAACATAGACATAATAAATAGAAGAATAATATGGATTACTTGATGTAGATGCTACTTGTGAGATCAGATCCCAAGGTAGTAGAAACTTACAAAAAATATCCACAAACCATGTGAGGGTTAACTCATTTTATTTTAGGTGTTAATTGGGTGTTTATAATGAGTATAAGCCAATCAGATTAGGAGAAGTAGGGTATAAGCTCTTTGTCAGCCAATCCGATTAGAGGAAAGTATGGTGTGAGTGCTGCATGTGTAGGGATTAAAATAGGGTGTGTTCTCTGTGTATAGAGCATTAGGGAAAAGAGAGTGTAAGGGATTAGGATATGTGCTCAGGTTATATGCTTAATGTGTTTACCTACAATTTGGAGTTCCTGAATTTGGGTTTATGTGACAAGCTTGTATGAAGAGTAGCATTAAAATAATTTTAGTCTGGAATGTCACAGACATGTCTATTATACATCAATAACATGAGACAGGAGGCTGCAGCTAGGGGCTCCTTCCAGGCTGTGCAGAACACCAGGCCCTGAGGCTGCCAGGGAATGCAGCCAGGGAAAAAAAGAAAGAAAACCTTACCAAAATATCCAAAAAAATTTAACTTATCACAGTTTCATATTTTTAAGGAGTCAAACATGCCATAGCCCTCTGCCTACAGGCATGATGGCTGAATTCCAGCAGAATTGTTATGGTGAAGGCTCAGCCTCTCCCCTGAAAAAGGGGTGCTGTCCTGGCAGACACCACTGAGAAAAGACCGGGCATGCCTTAGGTTAACACTGGGCAGAATAGCAACCATGAACTTACTAAACATTAATGTATGATGAGAATTAACAATGCCGAGTACATAAAAAATAACTGTGTGCCTTTGCCCCTTGCATTAAAACAAGAATTTCTGAAACATACCTTACTCTAAGCTGATGGAATAATCTACAATAATATATTCCCAAGCTGGTAGAATCAATAATAATATTTTAGTCACTCAGTTAGTATTGTGTAGGCTACAGGTGTGTTTGGCCTTTTAATTATAACTGTCCTTTCTTCACAATAGTTCTTTGGTATACTATTAAATGGACAATGGAATTGTATCTTGTTGATTAATAGTTGACTGGCAAGAATCATATACAAGAGGAAAGAATAAGTATTTTCTGATTTCTGTTGAAACTGATTACAAAAACTTTACAAAATAACATAATATTTAGATGATTGTCTAATGATTATGCTGACATGTAATGTTTATTCTATAGCAAAAAAACATGTTACACTTGGAATACCCAGCATCCTACTATTGCTAACTTGAGGGGGTTGGGCAACACCCGATGATGCTCAGGGTTTACTCTTGGCTATACACTCAGAAATAGCTCCTGGCTTGGGGGACCATATGGGATGCTGGGGGATTGAACTGAGGTCCATCCTATGTCAGCCATGTGCGAGGCAAATGCCCCTACCACTGTGCCACCACTCTGGCCACTAATGGTTACTTTTTGCTTAAATATGAAGCAGAACTCCCAATAAATAGGAATCAGTTCCAACAACTCTTGAGTGTGTTTGGTCTCTGAGCATCAACTCTCCGACAACTCCTAGCTTGCACCCTCCTATTGAATAACCCTGAAGCCCCTCTCAGTGCTGCCCAACTCAGCTGGTCAGCAACAAAAAAAATTTCTCTCATTAATTAAAATGGAATAATTTGTTGCCAGAGGTATATTCCATTCCCCATCAGCACAAGAATAATATTCCTGGGTGTTTTATGTGAAGAAGCAGAAGCTTCATGAAGGAAATTTACAGCTTTGTTTTCTGACAACCTCTGGCACCTAGGAAAGTGCCTGTTAAATTTAGGACTGGTGAGTTTTTGATGAGTACCTGAATGGCACTGACAATTGGGTCAGCCATCCCCAAGAGGCAACCATCACAACTATGCCTGAAGTCTACTTGCTATTCACAGTGTGGGAGATAATTCCTATCACATAATTTTATGGGTGATTCCTGAACCAGGCACCAGCAAGAAATTGTGCTTTGCAGGGAAGAAGAGTCGGTCCTCAATTTAACCCAGGCTTTCCCTAACAGAAAAGTATTTCAAGAGTGACTAGTGAAGTAAAATAATTTTATTGGTGAAATAATTGGAAGGAGAAAGATGGACTTCTCCAGAATGGACAGAACCCAAAGTAGTGTTTTGGGAAATGTTAAGTGTGAGTAGTTTCCATAACCACATTTATCCCAAATTTTTTACACAAGTAGGAGTTTCCTGGGGGAAAATTATTGAACCTCAGTTGGGCAATTTTTGAATTGTATTCCAATCGCAGCCTTTGTTCCAACATTCCAGACACCTCTTCTCTCAGAGGTCTATCAGTGCCCAGGCTTGGAATTTTGCAACTCAATATATTTTCTGAAATGGGTCATTTTTTTTACCAATGTCTTTATGCCTTTAGGCTGGCTTAGTAGGTTTTAGGTTTCTTCCCAATCTCTCACTTTTTCCCACTTCATATGACTCACTTGCAACAGCTCCAGCACTGTTTTCTGCCAGCTCCAGCACCCCTGTTTGCCTCTTGCTAAGTCAGTACTTTAGTCTCCTCTATAGCAATATCATTCTGGAATCACTGGTCTGCTCATATATGAAAAATATGGTTAAAATAAACTATACTTAGTACAGAAATAAAAGAAAGATGAAAATGTGAGTAATCACATCACAAAAAAGACTAGAGACATTAAAGATGAGAGACTAATAATTGTATTCATCTATACTATGTGTATTTTGAATTTTTACATGACAAACACTAAAACAAATAATAGGTTTTTCAGGTGACTTATTTTGAAAAGAAAATTATATAAATTTTATATTTTTGCATACATTGAGCTCTCTTTTGTGTTTCCATACTTATTAAAGACCTCAATATCAGACCCAAAACCATAAGATATAAAGAACAACATGTAGGCAAAACACTCCAGGGCATTGAGACTAAAGGCATCTTCAAGGAGGAAACTGCACTTTCCAAGCAAGTGAAAGCAGAGATTAACAGATAAGACTATATCAAGCTAAGAAGCTTCTGCACCTCAAAGAAAATAGTGCCCAGGATACAAGAGTCACCCACATCACTAATTATTAGGGAGATGCAAATCAAAACAACGATGAGGTACCACCTCACACCACAGAGATTGGCACACATCACAAAGAATGAGAACAAACAGTGTTGGTGGGGATGTGGAGAGAAAGGAACTCTTATCCACTGCTGGTGGGAATGCCGTCTAGTTCAACCTTTATGGAAAGCAATATGGAGATTCCTTCAAAAACTGGAAATCGAGCTCCCATATGACCCAGCTATACCACTCCTAGGAATATAACCTAGGAACACAAAAATACAATACAAAAACCCTTCCTTACACCTATATTCATTGCAGCACTATTTACCATAGCAAGACTTGGAAACAGCCAAGATACCCTTCAACAGATGAATGGCTAAAGAAACTGTGGTACATATACACAATGAAATATTATGCAGCTGTCAGGAGAGATGAAGTCATGAAATTTTCCTATACATGGATGTACATGGAATCTATTATGCTGAGTGAAATAGAGAGAGAAAGACACAGAATGGTCTCACTCATCTATGGGTTTTAAGAAACATGAAAGACATTCTTGCAATAATAACTTTCAGACACAAAAGAGAAAAGAGCTGGAAGTTACAGCTCACCTCATGAAGCTCACCACAAACAGGGATGAGTTTAGTTAGAGAAATAACTACGTTTTGAACTATCCTAATAATGAGAATGTACGAGGGAAATAGAAAGCCTGTCTAGAGTACAGGCGGGGTTGGATCGGGAGGAGGGAGATTTGGGACATTGGTGATGAGAATGTTGCACTGGTGAAGTATGGTGTTCTTTACATGACTGATACCCAAACACAATCATGTATGTAATAAATTTGTTTAAATAAAAAAAATATATTAAAAAAAACAAGAAAACAACAAGGAAATAAGATGCAAGGCTCTGGAAGGAAAAGTCCAGTATTTAATGAACAAAGATAAAAAATAATCTAAGAATTGTACGTAAGAATTTTAAGAAGGGGAGAAAACATGGAAAGGGGAAGAACAAGTAGTTAGGGATATAATAACAGAAGACTTACCCACCCATTGGAAAGAGGCCTCGGTGCAAATACAGGAAGTGAAAAAGAGTCCCTAATAAAATAGACCCTAATAAACCAACACCAAGACATATAGTAATCCCAATGGCGAAAAAAAGAGAGTGAGTGAGTCATTCCGGGCCAGAGTTGCAGATGAAGCTGACTCTGCTGGGCCCGTAGGCTCGGCAGACATTTTGAGAGTTGCCCCGGCTTGCTTCAACCTGGGAACTTTGATCTTCTCTGGCATCCATGCCCTGAGGGCTTGAATCAGCTATGTGAGTTTTTCAAGGCTGGAGCTGTGGATAAAGCTGACTCTGCTGGGCCCCTTAAGCTAAGCAGACATTTTGAGGCTTGCCCCATTTGCTTCAACCTAAGAACTTTGATCTTCTCTAGCATCCATCCCCTGAGGTCTTGCCTTGGCTAGGTGAGTCATTTCGGCCAGAGTTGCAGATAAAGTTGACTCTGCTGGGCCACTTAAGCTAGGCAGACATTTTGAGGATTCCTCCAGCTTGCTTCAACCTGGGAACTTTGATCTTGTCTGGCATCTATCCCTTGAGGTGTCTAAGTGAGTTATTCCAAGCCAGAGTTGCGGATAAAGCTGACTCTGCTGGGCCCTTTAAGCTTGGCAGACATTCTGAGGCTTTCCCCACCCCTCACCCCCCACCCCCCACCCCCCCACCCCCGCTTGCTTCAGCTTGGGAAATTTTATCTTTTCTGGCATCCATGCCCTAAGGGCTTGCCTTGGCTAGGTGAGTCATTTCGAGTCACACTTGCAGAAAAAGCTGACTCTGCTGGGACATTTAAGCCCACCTCTTAAGGGGTCGAAGCAGAAGAGTGATTTGCTTTGTGGTGGCGCACTTCCCCTAGCCAATCAATACCACCACAACATATAGAAAAACCCACAACTCAAACATGACAATGGGGACACTACACAGAGAACATCAGGCATAGAGAATGAAGATGTCAACTCTGATGACCCAACAATAGCCAACCACCCAGTTAGTTTTTCAGATATGGAGTTTAGAGTAGAAATATGGAGGATGCTCACAGAACTCAAAAAATTATAAAACATAACACTAATAAGAATCAAGAGAATATGAAGATAGAAATCAGAAAAATCCAAACTGAAATATCAGGTCAAATAACAGGTCTGAAAAACTCAGTAGACGAATTGAAGAGCAAAATGGATGAGCTTTCCCACAGGTTAACAGCAGCTGAAGACAGAATTAGTGTGCTGGAAGATGAGATGAAGAACAACTCCATACAGCAGAATAGATTGGGAAAAAGGCCTTAAACAAATGATCAGACAATGGAAAAATTACTCAAAGAATACGAACAGATGAAAATAGAAGTCTTTGATAAGCACAACAGAAACAACTGAAGAATCATTGGAGTCTCAGAGACCCAAGAAGAAAATCTCCAGGAAGAATTAACAGTCAAGAACATAATCTCAGTTAAACTACCAGAGGTAAATAGTACATGTGACCAAATCCTGCATGTCCAAAGAGTACCAGCTAAAAGAGACCCCGGGATAAACACCCTAAGACACATCCAAGTCACAATGATGAATCCCACAGATAGAGATAGAATACTGAAAGCAGCAAGATAAAAAAGGGAAAGTACATTCAAGGGAGCATCCTTGAGATTAATAGCAGACTTGTCACCAGAACACTCAAGGCAGTGGTGGGATATAGTGACAAAACTCAATGAAATAAATGCTGTGCCTAGAATACTGCACCCAGCTAAACTCACTTTCAGGTTTGAAGGAAGTATACATGGCTTCACAAATAAACAAAAGCTCAAAAACTTTACAGAATCAAAACAAGCACTAAAAGAAAAACTGAAACTACTTTAAAGAAAAGACAGACTAATAAACACACCAAACTTCTCCACAAAGATGGCAATAAATCCGTGACAATTATGTCTCTCAATATCAATGGAATAAATGCACCCAGTAGGAGGCACAGAGTGGCAAAATGGATAAAAAAAAACTGAATCCAACCTTCTGCTGCCTACAAAAAACACACCTGAATAGTCAAATTTAACATAGACTCAAAATCAAAGGCTGGAGGAAAATCATCTAAGTAAACAACACTAAGTAAACAATCTAGAGTAGCCATACTAATATAAGATTACACAAATTTTATACTCAAAGAAGTTGTAAGGGACACAGATGGACATTATGCACTAATCAAGGGATATGTACAGCAGGAAGAAATCACTCTCCTGAACATATATGCAGCCAATGAGGGATCAGCAAAGTATTTAATACAATTTTGACAAATCTGAAAAAGGATATCAATAATAACACAATAATAGTGGGAGACCTAAACAAAGGGCCTGTCAACTCTTGATAGGTCAACCAGATTGAAACCTAGCAAAAATATACTAGACCTGAAAAGAGAAACGGAAGAAAGGGGCCTAGTATATATATATATAGGACACACCATCCTCAGAAACCTGGATACACATTATTTTCCAACGTACATGGGTCATTCTCCAGGATAGACCACAGGATGGTACATAAAACATAACTCCATAAAATCAAGAAGATAGAAATTTTGCATGGTGCCTTTGCTGACCACAAGGCTCTGAAGTTAGATGTGAACTACAAAGGGACACACAAGAAAAACTTTAACAGCTGGAAATTAAACAGTCTACAACTGAACAACCAGTGGGTCCAAGATGAAATCAAAGAGGAAATCAAAACTTTCCTGGAAAAAAGTAACAATGAAAACACAGACTATCAGAACCTATGAGATACAAAAAAGGCAGTCCTGAGAGGACAATTGATAGCTTTGCAAGCACACATCAGGAAAGAAGAAGGAGCATACATGAATAGCTTAATGACGCAGCTTATAGAATTAGAAAATGATCAACAAATGGAACCAAAAATAGAGAGACAGAAGGTAATAACGATGCTGACAGCAGAAATCAAAAAAATGGAAACTCAAAAAGAAATCCGAAAGATCAACAAAAGGATAAGTTGGGAGTGAGTAAGAAATGGCTGCATGTGGGGGTTTCCAGGCAGAGTGCTGATTGCTCTACCTGCAGAGTCTCCACCCGGCTGTGCTTCTTCTGAGGAAACTGAGGACCTGAAGGGAGCCCTGTCCTACTCTTCTCTGTCTTTCCTGAACTCTGGAAGCTCTCCTCAGAGCCCTGGGAAGCGAACCCAAAAAAAAAACTACATTCAGAAGCTAGCCAGCGAGCCAGTGAGTGAGTAAGAAATGGCTGGATGTGGGGGTTTCCAGGCAGAGTGCTGATTGCTCTACCTGCAGAGTCTCCACCCGGCTGTGCTTCTTCTGAGGAAACTGAGGACCTGAAGGGAGCCCTGTCCTACTCTTCTCTGTCTTTCCTGAACTCTGGAAGCTCTCCTCAGAGCCCTGGGAAGCGAACTCCAAAAAAACTGAAGCTACCCAGCAAGTGAGTGAGTAAGAAATGGCTGGATGTGGGGGTTTCCAGGCAGAGTGCTGATTGCTCTACCTGCAGAGTCTCCACCCGGCTGTGCTCCTTCTGAGGAAACTGAGGACCTGAAGGGAGCCCTGTCCTACTCTTCTCTGTCTTTCCTGAACTCTGGAAGCTCACCTCAGAGCCCTGGGAAGCAAACCCCCCAAAAACTGAAGCTACCCAGCAACTCTCCTCAGAGTCTTGGGAAGCGACTTCAAAAATACAGCATTCTGAAGCTGCCAAGCAAGCGAGTGAAAACTACGCCTGTCCAGTGGGGCCCGACTGTGAAAAACTGTGAGTGCTGCCTGTGTGTGTCTCTCTACTATCCTGCTGCGTGAACCTCTTGAGAGTGGGCTGAAAAGAGGCTCCAGAAGGCACTTAGCTCCACTTTGCTAAGCAGCCATGCGCTCTTTCTAAAAAAAAAAAAACACCATCACAAGAAGGAAAAAAAAAAAACACTAAGAACTGTGTTGGATCACAGAAGCAAGAACTTCTCTCCAGACTGTCTTCTCTGCTGCGTGCTCGGGCCTAAGATTCGATCCTGTGTGAGGCTTCATCCACGGAGGACTCCACTACCTTGGAGGCAAGCAGGCCCATCCAGAAAGGGCGGAGCCAGAGAAGTGTGCTGCCCACATCATATAGCCAATGAATACCACCACAACACGTAGAAAAACCCACAATACAAGTGTGGCAATTGGGAAACAACGCAGGCCAGCATCAGACATAGAGAATGAAGATGACAATTCTGATGACCAGTTAATGACCAACCAACTAATCAACCTCTCAGATAAGGACTTTAGAGTAGCAATATGGAAGATGCTCAAAGACCTCAAAAAAACCATGGATAGAGTGGAACAGAACACTAATAATAATCAAGAAAATATGAAGACAGAAATCACAAAACTCCAAACTGAAATAACATGTCAACTAACAGGCCTGAAAAAGTCAGTAAACGAAGTGAATGACAAAATGGATAAGCTCTGGGACAGGGTAGCAGAAGCTGAGAATAGACTTGGTGCTGTGGAAGATGAGATATATAACAATTCCATACAGCAGGAGAGATTGGGAAAAAACTTAAAGCAAATGAACAGACAATGAGAAAATTAGTCAAAGAATGGGAACAGATGAAAATAGAAGTCTATGATAAGATCAACAGAAACAACTTAAGAATCATTGGAGTCCCAGAGACCCAGGAAGAAAATTTCCAGGAAGAATCAACGGTCAAGAACATCACTAAAGAGAAACTTGCAGAGCTAAAGAATATATGTGATCAAATCCTGCATGCTCGAAGAGTACCAACCAAAAGAGACCCAAGAAAAACCACCCCAAGACATATCCCAGTCACAATGACAAATCCCACAGATAGAGACAGAATTCTGCAAACAGCAAGATCAAAAGTGGAAATTACATTCAAGCAAGCATCCTTGAGATTTACAGCAGACCTGTCACCAGAAACACTCAATGCCAGAAAGCAGTGGTGGGATATTGTGACAAGACTGAATGAAATGAATGCTTCACCTAGAATACTGTACCCAGCAAAACTCACTTTCCGGTTTGACGGAAGAATACATGGTTTCACAGACAAAAAACTGATCAGAAACTTTATAGACTCAAAACCAGTCTTAAGAGGAAAACTGAAAGACCTAATTTAAAACAAGACTAACCAAAAGACACACCAAATTTTGATATAAAGATGACATTAAATCCCAGGACAATTCGTTCTCTCAACGTCAATGGACAAATGCACCAGTTAAGAGACACAGAGTGGCTAAATGGATCAAAAAACTCAATCCAACCTTCTGCTGCCTACAGGAAACGTACCTGAATAGTCAGAACAAACATAGACTCAAAATAAAAGGCTGGAGAAAAATTATCCAAGCAAACAACACCATTAAAAAAAGCTTGAGTGCCCATACTAATATCAGATAATGCAAACTTTATACTCAGGAAAGTTGTAAGGGACAAAGATGGACATTTTATATTAATCAAGGGGTATGTAGAGCAGGAAGAAATAACTCTCCTAAACATATATGCACCAAATGAGGGGCCAGCAAAATATTTAAAACAACTGTTGAAAAATCTGAAAAACAATATCAATAACAACACAGTATTTGTGGGGGACCTCAACACTGCTTTGTCAACACTGGATAGGTCAACCAGACTGAAACCCAACAAGAATATACTAAACCTGAGGAGAGAAATGGAAGAAAGAGGCCTAGTGGATATATATAGGACACTCCATCCCCAGAAACCTGGATACACATTCTTCTCCAATGTACATGGGACATTCTCCAGGATAGACTACATGCTGGCACATAAAACATACCTCCATAAGATCAAGAGGATAGAAATTTTGCAGACTACCTTCGCTGACCACAAGGCTCTGAAATTATTTGTGAATTCCAAAGGGACTCAGAAGAAAAACTTTAACACCTGTAAGTTAAACAACCTCATAATCAATAACCAGTGGATCCGAGATGAAATCAAGGAGGAAATCAAAAGGTTCCTGGAAACAAATGACAATAAAGACACAAACTATCAGAACATATGGGACACAGCAAAAGCAGTACTGAGAGGAAAATTTATAGCTTTGCAAGCACATATCAGGAAGGAAGAAGGAGCTTACCTCAGTAGCTTAATGACACAGCTAATAGAACTAGAAAGTACTCAACAAAAGGACCCAAAAATAGGAAGACAGAAGGAAATAACAAAGCTGAGAGCAGAAATCAACGAAGTGGAAACCCAAAAAAAAGTCCGAAAGATCAACGAAAGCAGAAGTTGGTTCTTTGGAAAAATAAACAAGATTGATAGACCACTGGCAAACCTAACAAAGAAAGAGAGAGAGAGAAACTTGATAACTCATATTAGGAATGAAAAAGGAGAGATCACTACTGATATGACAGAGATTCAAAGGGTAATCAGAAACTACTTTGAAAAACTCTATACCACTAAAAATGAGAACCTGGAAAAAATGGATAAATTCTTGGACTCTTATAATCTTCGACGGTTGAAAGAAGAGGATGTAGCATATCTAAACACCTCCATCACCATTGATGAAATAAAAATGGTAATCAAAAGTCTGCCCAAAAACAAAAGCCCAGGCCCAGATGGATTCACTAATGAATTCTATCAAACTTTCCAAGAGGAACTACTACCAATCCTGGCAAGACTCTTTCATGAAATTGAACAAGTGGAAACACTCCCAAATATCTTTTATGAAGCCAACATCACCTTGATACCTAAACCAGACAGAGATGCTACGAAAAAAGAAAAATACAGACCAATATCGCTGATGAATGCAGATGCAAAAATCCTCAACAAAAACCTGGCAAATAGGATTCAATACCTCATTAAGAAGATCATGCACTACGATCAAATAGGTTTCATCCCAGGAATGCAAGGATGGTTTAACATCCGTAAGTCTATCAACATAATACACAACATCAATAACAAGAAAAATAAAAACCACATGATCATATCAATAGATGCAGAGAATGCATTTGATAAGGTCCAACACCCATTCTTGATCAAAACTCTCAGCAAGTTGGGAATGGAAGGAACCTTTCTCAATATAGTTAAGGCCATCTACCACAAGCCAGTGGCAAATAGTACCCTCAATGGAGAAAAACTAAAAGCCTTCCATCTAAATTCTGGCACAAGACAAGGCTGTCCTCTCTCACCACTCCTATTCAACATAGCACTGGAAGTACTTGCTATAGCGATTATGCAAGAAAAGGATATCAAGGGAATCCAGATAGGAAAGGAAGAAGTCAAGCTCTCACTGTTTGCAGATGACATGATACTCTACTTAGAAAACCCTAAAGACTCTATCAAAAAGCTTCTAGAAACAATAGACTCATATAGCGAGGTGGCAGGCTACAAAATTAACACACAAAAATCAATGGCCTTTCTATACACCAATAGTAATAAGGATGAAATGGACATTAAGAAAACAACCCCATTCACAATAGTGCCACACAAACTCAAATATCTTGGAATCAACTTGACTAAATATGTGAAGGACCTATACAAAGAAAACTATAAAACTCTGCTCCAAGAAATAAGAGAGGACACACGGAATTGGAAACGCATACCCTGCTCATGGATTGGCAGGATTAACATCATCAAAATGGCAATACTCCCCAAGGCATTATACAGATTTAATGCCATCCTTCTAAAGATACCCATGACATTCTTCAAAGAAGTGGATCAGACACTTTTGAAATTCATTTGGAACAATAAACACCCTCGAATAGCTAAAGCAATCATTGGGAAAAAGAATATGGGAGGAAATACTTTCCCCAACTTTATACTGTACTACAAACAACAGTTATCAAAACAGCATGGTATTGGAATAAGGATAGGTCCTCAGATCAGTAGAATAGGTTTGAATACTCAGAAAATGTTCCCCAGACATACAACCACCTAATTTTTGATAAAGGAGCAGGAAATCCTAAATGGAGCAGGGAAAGCCTCTTCAACAAGTGGTGTTGGCACAATTGGATAGCCACTTGCAAAAAATTGAACTTAGACCCTCAGCTAACATCATGTACGAAGGTAAAATCCAAATGGATTAAAGACCTCGATATCAGACCGAAAACCATAAGATATATAGAACAGCACATAGGCAAAACACTCCAGGACATTACAGGCATCTTCAAGGACGAAACTGCACTCTCCAAGCAAGTGAAAGCAGAGATTAACAGATGGGAATATATTAAGCTGAGAAGCTTCTGCACCTCAAAGGAAATAGTGCCCAGGATACAAGAGCCACCCACTGAGTGGGAGAAACTATTCACCCAATACCCATCAGATAAGGGGCTAATCTCCAAAATATACAAGGCACTGACAGAACTTTACAAGAAAAAAACATCTAACCCCATCAAAAATGGGGAGAAGAAATGAACAGACACTTTGACAAAGAAGAAATACAAATGGCCAAAAGACACGTGAAAAAATATTCCACATCACTAATCATCAGGGAGATGCAAATGAAAACAACGATGAGATACCACCTCACACTCCAGAGAATGGCACACATCACAAAGAATGAGAATAAACAGTGTTGGTGGGGATGTGTAGAGAAAGGAACTCTTATCCACTGCTGGTGGGAATGCCGTCTAGTTCAACCTTTATGGAAAGCGATATGGAGATTCCTCCAAAGACTGGAAATCGAGCTCCCATACGATCCAGCTATACCACTCCTAGGAATATACCCTAGGAGCACAAAAATACAATACAAAAACCCTTCCTTACACCTATATTCATTGCAGCACTATTTACCATAGCAAGACTCTGGAAACAACCAAGATGCCCTTCAACAGACGAATGGCTAAAGAAACTGTGGTACATATACACAATGGAATATTATGCAGCTGTCAGGAGAGATGAAGTCATGAAATTTTCCTATACATGGATGTACACGGAATCTAATATGCTGAGTGAAATAAGTCAGAGAGAGAGAGAGAGAGAGAGAGAAAAACGCAGAATGGTCTCACTCATCTATGGGTTTTAAGAAAAATGAAAGACACCCTTTTAATAATAATTTTCAGACACAAAAGAGAAAAGAGCTGGAAGTTCCTGCTCACCTCAGGAAGCTCACCACAAAGAGTGATGAGTTTAGTTAGGGAAATAACTACATTTTGAACTGTCCTAATAATGAGAATGTATGAGGAAAATGGAGAGCCTGTCTAGAGTACAGGCGGGGGTCGGGTGGGGCGAAGGGAGAATTGGGACATTGGTGATGGGAATGTTGCACTGGTGATGGGTGGTGTTCTTTACATGACTGAAACCCAAACACAATCATGTATGTAATTAAGGTTTTTAAATAAATTAAAAAAAAAAAGAAGATCATCCACTACGATCAAGTAGGTTTCATCCCAGGAATGCAAGGCTGGTTTAACATCCGTAAGTCTATCAACATAATACACAACATCAACAACAAGAAAATTAAAAACCACATGATCATATCAATAGGTGCAGAGAAAGCATTTGATAAGATCAAACACCCATTCTTGATCAAAACTCTCAGCAAGATGGGAATGGAAGGAACCTTTCTCAATATAGTTAAGGCCATCTACCACAAGCCAGTGGCAAATAGTACCCTCAATGGAGAAAAACTAAAAGCCTTCCCTCTTAATTCTGGCACAAGAAAAGGCTGTCCTCTCTCACCACTCCTATTGAATATAGCACTTGAATACTTGCTATAGCGATTAGGCAATAAAAGGATATCAAGGGAATCCAGATAGGAAAGGAATAGGTCAAGCTCTCACTGTTTGCAGATGACATGATGCTCTACTTAGAAAACCCTAAAGACTCTACCAAAAAGCTTCTAGAAACAATAGACTCATATAGCAAGGTGGCAGGCTACAAAATCAACACAAAAAAATCAATGGCCTTTCTATACACCAATAGTAATAAGGAAGAAACGGACATTAAGAAAACAACCCCATTCACAATAGTGCCACACAAACTCAAATATCTTGGAATCAACTTGACTAAAAATGTGAAGGACCTATACAAAGAAACCTATAAAACTCTGCTCCCAGAAATAGGAGAGGACACGCGGAAATGGAAACACATACGCTGCTCATGGATTGGCAGGTTTAACATCATCAAAATGGCAATACAACCCAAGGCATTATACAGATTAAAAGCTATCCCTCTAAAGATACCCATGACATTCTTCAAAGAAGTGGATCAGGCACTTTTGAAATTCGTTTGGAACAATAAACACCCTAGAATAGCTAAAGCAATCATTGGGAAAAAGAATATGGGAGGAATGACTTTCCCCAACTTTAAACTTTACTACAAAGCAATAGTTATCAAAACAGCATGGTATTGGAATAAGGACAGACCCTCAGATCAGTGGAATAGGCTTGAATACTCAGAAAATGTTCCCCAGACATACAATCACCTAATTTTTGATAAAGGAGCAGGAAATCCTAAATGGAGCAAAGAAAGCCTCTTCAACAAGTGGTGTTGGCACAACTGGCTAGCCACTTGCAAAAAATTAAACTTAGACCCCCAGCTAACATCATGTACGAAGGTAAAATCCAAATGGATTAAAGGACTCGATATCAGACCCCAAACCATAAGATATATAGAACAACACATATGCAAAACTCTCCAGGACATTGAGACTACAGGCATCTTCAAGGAGGAAACTGCACTCTCTAAGCAAGTGAAAGCAGAGATTAACAGATGGGAATATATTCAGTTGAGAAGCTTCTGCACCTCAAAGTATATAGTGCCCAGGATACAAGAGCCACCCACTGAGTGGGAGAAACTATTCACCCAATACCCATCAGATAAGGGGCTAATCTCTAAAATATACAAGGCACTGACAGAAATTTACAAGAAAAAAACATCCAATCCCATCAAAAAATGGGGAGAAAAAATAAACAGAACTTTGACAAAGAAGAAATACAACTGGCCAAAGGACACATGAAGATATGCTCCACATCACTAATCATCAGGGAGATGCAAATCAAAACAACAATGAGATACCACCTCACACCACAGAGAATGGCACACATCACAAAGAATGAGAACAAACAGTGCTGGCGGGGATGTGGAGAGAAAGGAACCCTTATCCACTGCTGGTGGGAATGCCGTCTAGTTCAACCTTTATGGAAAGCAATATGGAGATTCCTTCAAAAACTGGAAATTGAGCTCCCATACGATCCAGCTATACCACTCCTAGGAATATACCCTAAGAACACAAAAATACAATACAAAAATCCCTTTCTTACACCTATATTCATTGCAGCACTATTTACCATAGCAAGACTCTGGAAACAACCAAGATGCCCTTCAACAGACGAATGGCTAAAGAAACTGTGGTACATATACACAATGGAATATTATGCAGCTGTCAGGAGAGATGAAGTCATGAAATTTTCCTATACATGGATGTACACAGAATCTATTATGCTGAGTGAAATAAGTCAGAGAGAGAGAGAGAAAAACGCAGAATGGTCTCACTCATTTATGGGTTTTAAGAAAAATGAAAGTCATTCTTGCAATAATAAATTTCAGACACAAAAGAGAAAAGAGCTGGAAGTTCCAGCTCACCTCAGGAAGCTCACCACAAAGAGTGATGAGTTTAGATTGAGAAATAACTACATTTTGAACTGTCCTAATATTGAGAATGTATGAGGGAAATGCAGAGCCTGTTTAGAGTACAGGCAGGGGTCGGGTGGGGAGGAGGGATATTTGGGACATGGGTGATGGGAATGTTGCACTGGTGATGGGTGGTGTTCCTTTTATGACTGAAACCCAAACACAATCATGTATGTAATCAAGGTGTTTAAATAAAAAAAAGGATAAGTTGGTTCTTTGAAAAAATAAACAAGATTGATAGACCATTGGCATAACTCACAAAGAAAAAAAGGGAGAGAAACTTGATAACACGTATTAGAAATGAAGAGGGAGAGATCACTACAGATACTACAGAGATTCAAGGGGTATTCAGAGAATACTTTGAGAAACACTATGCCAATAAATATGAGAACCTGGAAAAAATGAATTAATTTTTGAACTCACGATAACCTTCCATGGTTGAATAAAGAAGAGATAGAATATCTAAACACCCCCATCACTATAGAGGAAATTAAAACCATAATCAAAAGTTTGCCTAAAAACAGGGGTCGGTGAGGTGGCGCTAGAAGTAAGGTGTCTGCCTTGCATGCGATAGCCAAGGAAAGACCGCGGTTTGATCCCCCGTTGTCCTATATGCGCCACCCAAGACAGGGAAATTTCTGAGCACTTAGCCAGGAGTAACCCCTGAGCATAAAACGGGTGTGGACGAAAAAACAAAAACAAAGAAAAAGTTTGCCCCAAAACAAAAGCCCAGGCCATGATGAATTCACGAATGAATTCTTTCAAACCTTTCAAGAGAAACTACTACCAATCCTGGCCAGGCTCCTTTAATAAATCAAAAAATAGGAACTATTCCAAATAGCTTTTATGAAGCTAACAACACCTTGATACCAAAACCAGATAGAGATGCTGCCAAAAAAAATTACAGACCAATATCCCTGATGAACAAAAATGCAATGATCCTCAACAAAATCCTGACAAACAGGAGCCAATGCCTCATCAAGAAGATCATTCACTATGATCAAGTAGGTTTCATCCCAGGAATGCAAGGCTGGTTTAACGTCTGTAAATCTATCAACATCATACAAAACATCAACAAGAAAAATAAAAATCACATGGTTATATCAATAGACGTGAGAAAACATTTGATAAGGTCCAACATCCATTCTTGATCAAAACTCTCAGCAAAATGGGTATGAAAGAAACCTTTCTTAATATAGTTAAGGCCATCTCCCACAACAATGGCAAATATTATCCTAAATGGATTAAAAATAAAAGCCTTCCCTCTAAATTCTGGTACAAGACAAGGCTGTCCTCTCTCACCACTCCTATTCATCATAGTACTGAATCCTTGCTATAGCGATTAGGCAAGAAAAAGTTATCAAGTGTATCCAAATAGCAAAGAAAGAAGTCAAGCTCTCACTGCTTGCAGATGACATGATACTCTACTTAGAAACCCTAAAAGAAACCAAAAAGCTTCTACAAATAATAGATTCATATAGCAATGTGGCAGGAAACAAAATTAACACACAAAAATCAATGGCTTTTTTATACACCAATAATGATAGGGAAGAAATGGACATTGAGAGAACAATCACATTCACTTTAGTACTACACAAACACAAACTCAAATAACTTGATGAACGTTACTAAAGATGGGAAGGATCTATACAAAGAAAACTATAAACACTGTTTCAAGAAATAAGAGAGGAAAAGCAGAAATGGAAATACATACACTGCTCATTGATTGGCAAGATCAACATCATTAAAATGGCAATAGTTCCAAAAGCATTGTACAGATTTAACAGGATTCCTCTAAAGATAGCCATGAAATTCTTCAAAGAAGTGGATCAAACACTGCTGAGATTTTTTGGAACAATAAACACCCTCGAATAGATAAAGCGCTCCTTGGGAAAAGGAGTATGGGAGCCATTAACTTTCCCTAATTTTAAGCTGTATTACAAAGCAATAGTTATCAAAACAGCATGGTATTGAAATAAAAGCAGACCCTCAGATCAGTCGAATAGGCTTGATTACTCAGAGAATGTTCCCCATACATATAACCACCTAGTTTTTTAAAAAGGGGCAAGAAATCTAAAATGGATCAAGGAAAGCTTCTTAAATAAGTGGTGTTGGCACAACTGGTTAGCCACTTGCAAAAAAGCGAAATTAGACCCCCAGCTAACACCATGTATGAAGGTAAAAATTAAATGGATTAAAGACCTTGATATCAGGTCTGAAACTATAAGGTATATAAAACAATATGTAAGCAAAACATTCCATGACATTGAGACTAAAATCATTTTTAAGGAGGAAACAGCACTCTCCAAACAGGTGGAAGCAGAGATAAACCAAAGGGAATATATTAAGCTGAGAAGCTTCAGCACCTCAAAGGAGATAATGCCCAGAATACAAAAGCCACCCACTGAGTGGGAAAAATTATTTCCCCAATACCCATCAGATAAAGGACTAATATCCAAAATATACAAGGTATTGACAGAACTATACAAGAAAAAATCATCTAACCCTATCAAAAAACAAGGAGAAGAAATGAACAAACACTTTGTAAAAGAAGAAATGCGAATGGCCAAAAACACACATGAAAAGATGCTCAACATTACTAATCGTCAGGGAGATGCAAATCAAAACTACTATGAGGTACCACCTCACGCCACTGAGACAGGCACACAACACAAAGAAGGAAAACAAGCAGTGCTGGTGGGGATGTGGAGAGAAAGAAATGGTTTTTCACTGCCATCTATTTCAACCTTTATGGAAAGCGATATGGAGATTCCTCCAAAAACTAGAAATTGAGCTCCCATATGATCCAGCTATACCACTACTAGGAATATACCCGAGGAACACAAAAATACAATACAAAAATCCGTTCCTCACACCTATATTCATTGCAGAGCTATTTACAATAGCCAGACTCTGGAAACAACCAAGATGTCCTTCAACAGATGAGTGGCTAAAGAAACTGTGGTATATATATGCAATGGAATACTATGCATCCATCAGGAGAGATGAAGTCATGAAATTTTCCTATACATGGATGTACATGGAATCTATTATGCTGAATGAAAAAGTCAGAGGGGGAGAGAAAGATGCAGAATAGTTTCACTCATCTATGAGTTTTAAGAAATATGAAAGACATTTTTAGCAGTATCTCAGAGACAAGATGAGGGTTGGTATGTTCAGCCATTTATGACATGAAGCTCACCACTTAGAGTGATGAGTGCAGTTAGAGAAATAACTACACTGAGAACTATCATAACAATATGAATGAATGGGGGAAGTAGAAAGCCTGTCTCGAGTTCAGGTGTGGGTGGGGTGGGGAGGAGGGATATCTGGGTAATTGGTTGTGGGAATCTTGCACTGGTGAAGGGGCTTGTTCTTTACATGAGTGTAATCGTACAACTGCAATCATGTTTGTAATCACGGTGTTTAGTAAAGATAATTTTAAAAAAGATAAATTCCTTAAAGCAATTAGGAAAAAATAACCTCAAGTACAAAGGAAGGGACATAAGAATCAAACCAGATCTCCCATTTGAAACAATTCAAGCAAGAAGACAGTGGAATAACATATTTAGATGACTGAATGAAAGAAATTTCCTACCTATGGTCCAATACCCAGCAAAACTCTCATTCATATGGAAGGGCAGTCTAACAACATTCTCAAACAAAAACGAACTTGCAATATTTGTGCAAACAAAACCAATTCTAAATGACCTACACAGAAACAAACTTCACAATCCAAACCCCTGATAGTAACAATAACCACCCTACACAACACAACTGCATGACAGCCCTCTCTATCAATAATTTGCCTAAATGTTAATGGACTAAGCTCTCTCATTAAAAGACACATAGTAGAGAACTGGATTATAAAACATAAACTGGACTTCTGCTGCCTGTAAGGAACACACCAACAAGTACAGGATAGGCACAGGCTTAGAATAAAAGAATAGAAATCAATTTTTCAGGCCAATGGAAAGCAAAAAAGGTTAGAGACAGCCATTCTTATATCAGATCAAATTCCATTCAACCTCAAGAAAGTGATCAGAGACAAAGAGGGTCACTACTTACTAATCAGAGGAACACTAGATCAAGATGTACTGACCCTGATCAATATTTATGCACCTAATGTAGAGTCAGCAAATTATGTGAGGCAATTGCTCGCAAACCTGAAGAAACACATGAAGGGAAATGTGATAACAGTAGGAAATCTCAATACTCCACTATCATAACTGGACAGATCCAGCAGACTGAAAAATGGCAAAGAAATAAGAGCCCTAAATGAAAAATTAGAAGATCTAGGGCTAATAGACTTATCTAGGGCCCTCTACCCCCAGGAAACAGAACACACATTCTTCTCAAGCCTTCATGGAACCATCTCCAGAATAGACCATGCCCTGGAATATAAATCCAACTTTACAAAACCACAAATGTAAGTATCATTAGAAGCATCCTATCAGATGACTATGCAATATAGGTGAAAATTGACTGTTAGAAGAAGCAATGGAGAAAATCAAACACCTGGAGATTAAACAACATGCTGCTCAACAATAGCTGCATCAAGGGAACTCAAGGAAGAAATAAAAAGACTTCTTGAGACAAACAATAATGAAGAGACAACTTGTCAAAATTTGTGGGACACAGCAAAAGCAGTAATTAGGGGAAAACTGATAGCAACACAGGCCTATGTCAGTAAAGATGAAAATGGCAAAAATCAATAGTTTAAAGGATCACCTTAAGGAACTGGAACAGCAGCAGCAAAGAAATCCAACCACAACCAGAAGCAAAGAAATAATAAATACCAGAGCAAAAATAAACAACATAGAATCTAAGAAAACAACACAAAGAAAATAATAAAACCAGGAGTTGGTTGTTCGAGAAATTAACAAGATAGACAAATCACTGGCAAGACTCATCAAAAAAAGAAGGAAAACATTCAAATTAGTGGGATTACGAATGAAGGGGGATAGATTACAACAAAACCCCGAGAGAAACAGAATATCATAAGGTCATATTATGAACTATAATGTTAGGCTAGAGAGCCCAGTAGAAATAGACAGATTCCTAGAAAAATACCATTAACCAAGACTGGAAAAGGAAGATCTAGAAAGCCTAAACAGGCCAATCACATTGGAGGAAATTGAAGCTGTAATTAAGAAACTCCCTAAGAACAAATGTCCAGGTCAAGATGGCTTTACAGGTGAATTCTATCAAACATTCCAAGATGACATATTACCATTGATCCACAGGCTCTTTCAAACCATTGAAAAGACAGGAATCCCCCCCAACTCCTTTCATGAGGTTAATATCACTCTCATTCCCAGTGATGGCAAGGACACCACCAACAAAAAAAACTACAGACCAATCTCACTAATGTATATAGATGCAAAAATACTTAACAAAATTTTAGCAAACCGAATTCAGCACTACATGAAAAAGTTTATACACCATGACCAAGTGGGTTTAATCCCAGGGATTCAAGATTGGTTCAACATATGCAAATCAATCAATATTATACACCAGATCAACCACAAGAAAGACAAAAAGCACATGATCATATCAATCTATGCAGAGAAGATGTTTGACAAAATCCAACACCCATTCATGCTGAAAACACTCAGCAAAATAGGGTTAGAAGGAACCTTCCTCAAGATAGTTATAGCTATCTATGAAAAGTCCACAGCCAACATTATCCTTTTTTTTTTTTTTGGTTTTTGGGACACACCCGGCGGTACTCAGGGGTTACTCCTGGCTGTCTGCTCAGAAATAGCTCCTGGCAGGCACGGGGGACCATATGGGACACCGGGATTTGAACCAACCACCTTTGGTCCTGGATTGGCTGCTTGCAAGGCAAACGCCTCTGTGCTATCTCTCCGGGCCCCCCAACATTATCCTTAATGGCGAAAACCTGAAAGCATTTCCACTAAGGTCAGGAACTAGGCAAGGCTGTCCACTATATCCACTCTTGTTCAATATAATCTTAGAAGTCCTAGAAATAGCTATCCGACAAGAGAAGGGAATCAGAGGAATCCAAATTGGCAAAGATGAACTCAAGCTATCTCTTTTTGCAGATGATATTATGATATACATAGAAAACCCTAAAAAGTCCACAGTAAAACTCTTAGAGACAATTAACCAATACAGCAAAATGGCTGGCTACAAAGTCAATACACAAAAGACAGTAGCGTTCCTTTATACAAAAAAAAACAAGGTAGAGGAGAGAGAGAGATTAAGAATACAATTCCATTTAAAATAGTATCAAAAAATATTAAGTACCTAGGAATCAAACTTACAAGGGAAGTGAAGGATACCAAGGAAACTTCAAAAGACTTCAGAAAGAAATTGAAGAGGATCTAAGGAAATGGAAGAACATCCCATGCCCATGGGTAGGTAGAATCAGCATAATCAAAATAACTCTACTACCCAAACTCCTATATAGATTCAATGCAATCCCTATCCAAATCCAGGCATCATTCTTTAAAGACTTAGAACAATCAATCATAAAATTCATCTGGAACCACAAAAGACCCAGGATAGCCAAACAGATACTGAAAAACAAGAAGCTGGGTGGCATCTCTTTACTTAACCTGAAACTATACTATTAAGCCATAGTGATCAAAACAGCATGGTACTGGAACAAAAACTGAGCCTCAGACCAGTGGGCTAGAACAGAATTTCCATACATGAATCCCCAGATATACAGTCAACTAATATTTGACAATAGAGCCAAGAGCTTGAAATGGAACAAAGAAAGTCTCTTCAACAAATGGTACAACCGGAAAACTGCATGTAAGAAATTGAAAATTCACCCATACCTCACTCCTTATACAAAAGTCAACTCAAAATGGATTAAAGACCTTGAAATAAAACCAGAATCTATAAAGTTTATTGAGGAAAAATTAGGCAGAACACTCGAAGACCTATATATTAAAAAAGTCTTCGAGGATGGAACATCAATGGCAAGGACTTTAGCATCAAACATAAACATATGGGACTACATCAAACTAAAAAGCTTCTGCATGGCGAAGGAAACCCAACTTAAAACAAGAAGACAGTTAACTGAATGGGGAAAAATTTTGCACTCAACAGGTCAGATAAAGGGCTGATAACCAGAATATACAATGCACACAGGAAGCTGAGTCCCCCCAAACTAAATAAAGCCGTAGAAAAATTGGGAAATGAAATGAATAGACACTTCTCTGAGGAAGACCGAAAGATGGCCAACAAACACATGAAAACATGTTCACTTTCACTCATCATTAGGGAAATCCAAATCAAGACAACAATGAGATACCACCTTACACCAGTGAAGAGAGCTCACATCAAAAATAACGGGAACAATCTCTGTTGGCGAGGATGTGGTATGAAAGGAACTCTCATCCACTACTGGTGGGAATGCACCCTAGTCCAAACTCTATGGATAACAGTCTGGAAACTGCTCAAGGAACTCAGAATTCAGCTTCCATTTGACCCAGCAATTGCTCTCCTAGGTATCTACCCCCAAGTCGGAAGGACATTTATCCCAAAGTATGTGTGCACCCCACTATTTTTCGCAGCACTCAGTATAATAGCCAAGTCTTGAAACCAACCTCTATGTCCAACAAAAGATGAGTGGATTATTAAGATGTGGTATCTATACACAATGGAATACTACATGGCAGTTAGAAATGATACAAGCATAGACTTTGCAGCAACGTGGATGGACCTAGAAAATATTATGTTAAACGAAGTAAACCAGAAGATGAAAGATAAACACAGAATGATAGCACTATTCTGAAGTACCTAGAATATACACCAGATATACAAGCAATACCCCACGATCAAATAATAGGGTGCAACAGGATAGAAACCCCAAATACTGAGGAGTAGTGACCAAAACAATTGGAAGAGAAACAACACAAAGCTCGAAGACACATAATATCATAAAGAAACTAGCAAAAGCAGAAACAGCAGCATAGAGAGAACAGGTAAGTAATCAGCCTTTTACTACAAAAGCTCATAATAATTTCCGAGGGATATTATACAGGCTTAAAGGTAAAAATTATGATGGGAAATTACTGACTCCAACAGAAACATTTCAAAAACAATATGTTTGAATGACTTAACCTTACTACATTAAAAATAACCTCACATTTTTTTCTGTCCATATGGGTGCTTGGATACAAAGGGTGGACATCCTATGGTGTTACCTCGGTTCTCAGTCACAGGAGGCACCATACTCAGCTTGCATCATGAAATTGTCTAGATAAAACTCTTTAATATTCCCTTTATCTCTAGGTTATGCCCTCTTTTAGGACCTGAAGCCATGACCAGCCAGACCACCGAAGCAGCAACCATGACCTACAGAGTTATACTACAGGGCCTACGCATTGAACACGTTCAAGCAAACTAATGTGCTCTTGCTCTTTTATTCTCTCTTCTCATTACTTCGTTTTTTGGTTGCTGTTGTTTTTTGGTTTGTTTTGTTTTGTTGTTTTTTCTTCTCTTCTTGTCTCCCTGTTCTTCTACCTTCTCCTCCTCATTATCATTAATTCAATCCATGTCAAATAAAAACCACATGGTTACCTCCTCTATAGAAAAGGAGAGCTAATATATATGGTGCTGAGGAAAATACTGCAAAGGGTAAACACCTATATAGATAGACCTCACCAACACAATGGTTAGTACTCTAGACATGAAACCTATAAGTATCCAAAAGGTGATCTATTAGTTTCTTTATCTTTCATGTATTATACTTACCTATCTTTCTGTATTCAGCGTATCTCTTGCTCTCCCCACCTCTTTTCATTAATATACACCTTTCATTAATATATACCTAAGCTAACTTCTATATGTCTATATGTGGGCAGGAGCAAACAGAGATAGGAATCCTCCTTGAGAGACAAACAACCCATACCTATAGCCCATATAGCCCATTCCATGTACTATCCCTTCTTCCCTCTTCAGATCCGACTATCCCTTCAAACCTCAGTCCCATCCCCGTTATCCCACCGTATTAAAACTCTTCACCCTCAGTTCTTAATCCATTAGGGATCAAGACTGAGTTCCTACACCATCGAATCAGTACCCAGCACCCAAGTGAAGAGACATCCACTCAAACCCACACCTCATTCCCGGCAAGAAAATACAAACAACACTCTGACTGTCAAATGCAATGTGACTCTCCTAACCACCTCTCCCTAATGTGGACTGTGGCTTGATACCGGACCTAGTTCCAAAAAGATCCCCACTGCAAAAACTCTACCCAAGACCTCCCTGCCACAAATATTTTCTCAATCTCAAGAAGGCCAGGGTGTGTGATGAAAAGGCGCCCTGGAGTCTACACCCCACAAGAAAATCTCAAAAGACAATGGGGAAGCCTATACTTTCATCAGAAATATAAGACCTATATAACACTACCTCTTAACCTGTTTTTCCCCAAATGTAATCTCCTGCATCACTTTGTTTCTTTTTCTTTGTTTTTGCTTTGTCTTTGTGTTTTGTTTTCTTTTGTTTTTGTTTTTTTTGGGGTCACACCTGGCAGCGCTCAGGGGTTGCTCACGGCTCTATGCTCAGAGGTCGCCTCTGGCAGGCACAGGGAACCACGTGGAATGCTGGGATTTGAACCAGCATCCTTCTGCATAAAGGGCAGACGCCTTAACTCCCTGATATCTCTCTGGTCCCACCCTGTTCCTTTAATTACTTTTTTATTTAATTTTTTAAAAATATTTTTTCTTTAGATATATATGAGCATATATATTTTTAGATTTTGTCGTGTTTCTATTTTTTCTCTCTCCACCCCCAAATCCACCAGCACCACTTGTTAAAGAGGCTTTCTTTGCTCCATTTAGGATTTCTTGCTCCTTTATCAAAAATTAGGTGATTTTTGATAAAGGAGCAAGAAATCCTAAATGGAGCAAAGAAAGCCTCTTCAACAAGTGGAGTTGGCACAACTGAATAGCCACTTGCAAAAAATTGAACTTAGACCCTCAGCTAACATCATGTACGAAGGTAAAATCCAAATGGATTAAAGACCTTGTTATCAGAACCAAAACCATAAGATATATAGAACAACACGTAGGTAAAACACTCCAGGACATTGAGACTAAAGGCATCTTCAAGGAAGAAACTACAATCTCCAAGCAAGTGAAAGCAGAAATTAACAGATGGGAATATATTAAGCTGAGAAGCTTCTGCACCTCAAAGGAAATAGTGCCCAGGATACAAGAGCCACCCACTGAGTGGGAGAAACTATTCACCCAATACCCATCAGATAAGGGGCTAATCTCCAAAATATACAAGGCACTGACAGAACTTTACAAGAAAAAACATCTAATCCCATCAAAAAAAAATGGGGAGAAGAAATGAACAGACACTTTGACAAAGAAGAAATACAAATGGCCAAAAGACACATGAAAAAATGCTCCACATCACTAATCATCAGGGAGATGCAAATCAAAACAATGATGAGATACCACCTCACACCACAGAGAATGGCACACATCACAAAGAATGAGAATAAGCAGTGTTGGCGGGGATGTGGGGAGAAAGGAACCCTTATCCACTGCTGGTGGGAATGCCATCTAGTTCAACCTTTATGGAAAGCAATATGGAGATTCCTCCAAAAACTGGAAATCGAGCTCCCATACGATCCAGCTATACCACTCCTAGGAATATACCCTAAGAACACAAAAATACAATACAAAAATCCCTTCCTTACACCTATATTCATTGCAGCACTATTTACCATAGCAAGACTCTGGAAACAACCAAGATGTCCTTCAACAGACGAATGGCTAAAGAAACTGTGGTACATATACACAATGGAGTATTATGCAGCTGTCAGGAGAGATGAAGTCATGAAATTTTCCTATACATGGATGTACACAGAATCTATTATGCTGAGTGAAATAAGTCAGAGAGAGAGAGAAAAACGCAGAATGGTCTCACTCATCTATGGGTTTTAAGAAAAATGAAAGACATTCTTGCAATAATAATTTTCAGACACAAAAGAGAAAAGAGCTGGAAGTTCCAGCTCACCTCAGGAAGCTCACCACAAAGAGTGATGAGTTTAGTTAGATAAATAACTACATTTTGAACTGTCCTAATAATGAGAATGTATGAGGGAAATTGAGAGCCTGTTTAGAGTACAGGCGGGGTTCGGGTGGGGAGGAGGGAGACTTGGGACATTGGTGATGGGAATGTTGCACTGGTGATGGGTGGTGTTCTTTATATGACTGAAACCCAAATACAATCATGTATGTAATCAAGGTGTTTAAATAAAAAATAAATAAAAATAAAAATTAAAAAAATATTAGGTGATTGTATGTCTGGGGAACATTCTCTGAGTATTCAAGCCTATTCCACTGATCTGAGGATATTTCAATACCATGCTATTTTGATAACTACTGCTTTGTATTACAGTTTAAAGTTGGGGAAAGGAGGTGTAGAACGGGAAGAAATGGCTGCATGTGGGGGTTTCTAGGCAGAGTGCTGATTGCTCTACCTGCAGAGTCTCCACCCGGCTGTGCTTCTTCTGAGGAAACTGAGGAACTGAAGGGAGCCCTGTCCTACTCTTCTCTGTCTTTCCTGAACTCTGGAAGCTCTCCTCAGAGCCCTGGGAAGCGAAACCCAAAAAAAAAACTTCATTCGGAAGCTAGCCATCGAGCCAGTGAGTGAGTAAGAAATGGCTGCATGTGGGGGTTTCCAGGCAGAGTGCTGATTGCTCTACCTGCAGAGTCTCCACCCGGCTGTGCTTCTTCTGAGGAAACTGAGGACCTGAAGGGAGCCCTGTCCTACTCTTCTCTGTCTTTCCTGAACTCTGGAAGCTCTCCTCAGAGCCCTGGGAAGCGAACTCCAGAAAAACTGAAGCTACCCAGCAAGTGAGTGAGTAAGAAATGGCTGGATGTGGGGGTTTCCAGGCAGAGTGCTGATTGCTCTACCTGCAGAGTCTCCACCCGGCTGTGCTCCTTCTGAGGAAACTGAGGACCTGAAGGGAGCCCTGTCCTACTCTTCTCTGTCTTTCCTGAACTCTGGAAGCTCACCTCAGAGCCCTGGGAAGCAAACCCCCCAAAAACTGAAGCTACCCAGCAACTCTCCTCAGAGTCTTGGGAAGCGACTTCAAAAATACAGCATTCTGAAGCTGCCAAGCAAGCGAGTGAAAACTACGCCTGTCCAGTGGGGCCCGACTGTGAAAAACTGTGAGTGCTGCCTGTGTGTGTCTCTCTACTATCCTGCTGCGTGAACCTCTTGAGAGTGGGCTGAAAAGAGGCTCCAGAAGGCACTTAGCTCCACTTTGCTAAGCAGCCATGCGCTCTTTCTAAAAAAAAAAAAACACCATCACAAGAAGGAAAAAAAAAAAACACTAAGAACTGTGTTGGATCACAGAAGCAAGAACTTCTCTCCAGACTGTCTTCTCTGCTGCGTGCTCGGGCCTAAGATTCGATCCTGTGTGAGGCTTCATCCACGGAGGACTCCACTACCTTGGAGGCAAGCAGGCCCATCCAGAAAGGGCGGAGCCAGAGAAGTGTGCTGCCCACATCATATAGCCAATGAATACCACCACAACACGTAGAAAAACCCACAATACAAGTGTGGCAATGGGGAAACAACGCAGGCCAGCATCAGACATAGAGAATGAAGATGACAATTCTGATGACCAGTTAATGACCAACCAACTAATCAACTTCTCAGATAAGGACTTTAGAGTAGCAATATGGAAGATGCTCAAAGACCTCAAAAAAACCATGGATAGAGTGGAACAGAACACTAATAATAATCAAGAAAATATGAAGACAGAAATCACAAAACTCCAAACTGAAATAACATGTCAACTAACAGGCCTGAAAAAATCAGTAAACGAAGTGAATGACAAAATGGATAAGCTCTGGGACAGGGTAGCAGAAGCTGAGAATAGACTTGGTGCTGTGGAAGATGAGATATATAACAATTCCATACAGCAGGAGAGATTGGGAAAAAACTTAAAGCAAATGAACAGACAATGAGAAAATTAGTCAAAGAATGGGAACAGATGAAAATAGAAGTCTATGATAAGATCAACAGAAACAACTTAAGAATCATTGGAGTCCCAGAGACCCAGGAAGAAAATTTCCAGGAAGAATCAACGGTCAAGAACATCATTAAATAGAAACTTGCAGAGCTAAAGAATATATGTGATCAAATCCTGCATGCTCGAAGAGTACCAACCAAAAGAGACCCAAGAAAAACCACCCCAAGACATATCCCAGTCACAATGACAAATCCCACAGATAGAGACAGAATTCTGCAAACAGCAAGATCAAAAGGGGAAATTACATTCAAGCAAGCATCCTTGAGATTTACAGCAGACCTGTCACCAGAAACACTCAATGCCAGAAAGCAGTGGTGGGATATTGTGACAAGACTGAATGAAATGAATGCTTCACCTAGAATACTGTACCCAGCAAAACTCACTTTCCGGTTTGACGGAAGAATACATGGTTTCACAGGCAAAAAAACAGATCAGAAACTTTATAGACTCAAAACCAGTCTTAAGAGGAAAACTGAAAGACCTAATTTAAAACAAGACTAACCAAAAGACACACCAAATTTTGATATAAAGATGACATTAAATCCCAGGACAATTCGTTCTCTCAACGTCAATGGACAAATGCACCAGTTAAGAGACACAGAGTGGCTAAATGGATCAAAAAACTCAATCCAACCTTCTGCTGCCTACAGGAAACGTACCTGAATAGTCAGAACAAACATAGACTCAAAATAAAAGGCTGGAGAAAAATTATCCAAGCAAACAACACCATTAAAAAAAGCTTGAGTGCCCATACTAATATCAGATAATGCAAACTTTATACTCAGGAAAGTTGTAAGGGACAAAGATGGACATTTTATATTAATCAAGGGGTATGTAGAGCAGGAAGAAATAACTCTCCTAAACATATATGCACCAAATGAGGGGCCAGCAAAATATTTAAAACAACTGTTGAAAAATCTGAAAAACAATATCAATAACAACACAGTATTTGTGGGGGACCTCAACACTGCTTTGTCAACACTGGATAGGTCAACCAGACTGAAACCCAACAAGAATATACTAGACCTGAGGAGAGAAATGGAAGAAAGAGGCCTAGTGGATATATATAGGACACTCCATCCCCAGAAACCTGGATACACATTCTTCTCCAATGTACATGGGACATTCTCCAGGATAGACTACATGCTGGCACATAAAACATACCTCCATAAGATCAAGAGGATAGAAATTTTGCAGACTACCTTCGCTGACCACAAGGCTCTGAAATTATTTGTGAATTCCAAAGGGACTCAGAAGAAAAACTTTAACACCTGTAAGTTAAACAACCTCATAATCAATAACCAGTGGATCCGAGATGAAATCAAGGAGGAAATCAAAAGGTTCCTGGAAACAAATGACAATAAAGACACAAACTATCAGAACATATGGGACACAGCAAAAGCAGTACTGAGAGGAAAATTTATAGCTTTGCAAGCACACATCAGGAAGGAAGAAGGAGCTTACCTCAGTAGCTTAATGACACAGCTAATAGAACTAGAAAGTACTCAACAAAAGGACCCAAAAATAGGAAGACAGAAGGAAATAACAAAGCTGAGAGCAGAAATCAACGAAGTGGAAACCCAAAAAAAAGTCCGAAAGATCAACGAAAGCAGAAGTTGGTTCTTTGGAAAAATAAACAAGATTGATAGACCACTGGCAAACCTAACAAAGAAAGAGAGAGAGAGAAACTTGATAACTCGTATTAGGAATGAAAAAGGAGAGATCACTACTGATATGACAGAGATTCAAAGGGTAATCAGAAACTACTTTGAAAAACTCTATACCACTAAAAATGAGAACCTGGAAAAAATGGATAAATTCTTGGACTCTTATAATCTTCGACGGTTGAAAGAAGAGGATGTAGCATATCTAAACACCTCCATCACCATTGATGAAATAAAAATGGTAATCAAAAGTCTGCCCAAAAACAAAAGCCCAGGCCCAGATGGATTCACTAATGAATTCTATCAAACTTTCCAAGAGGAACTACTACCAATCCTGGCAAGACTCTTTCATGAAATTGAACAAGTGGAAACACTCCCAAATAGCTTTTATGAAGCCAACATCACCTTGATACCTAAACCAGACAGAGATGCTACGAAAAAAGAAAAATACAGACCAATATCGCTGATGAATGCAGATGCAAAAATCCTCAACAAAAACCTGGCAAATAGGATTCAATACCTCATTAAGAAGATCATGCACTACGATCAAATAGGTTTCATCCCAGGAATGCAAGGATGGTTTAACATCCGTAAGTCTATCAACATAATACACAACATCAATAACAAGAAAAATAAAAACCACATGATCATATCAATAGATGCAGAGAATGCATTTGATAAGGTCCAACACCCATTCTTGATCAAAACTCTCAGCAAGTTGGGAATGGAAGGAACCTTTCTCAATATAGTTAAGGCCATCTACCACAAGCCAGTGGCAAATAGTACCCTCAATGGAGAAAAACTAAAAGCCTTCCATCTAAATTCTGGCACAAGACAAGGCTGTCCTCTCTCACCACTCCTATTCAACATAGCACTGGAAGTACTTGCTATAGCGATTATGCAAGAAAAGGATATCAAGGGAATCCAGATAGGAAAGGAAGAAGTCAAGCTCTCACTGTTTGCAGATGACATGATACTCTACTTAGAAAACCCTAAAGACTCTATCAAAAAGCTTCTAGAAACAATAGACTCATATAGCGAGGTGGCAGGCTACAAAATTAACACACAAAAATCAATGGCCTTTCTATACACCAATAGTAATAAGGATGAAATGGACATTAAGAAAACAACCCCATTCACAATAGTGCCACACAAACTCAAATATCTTGGAATCAACTTGACTAAATATGTGAAGGACCTATACAAAGAAAACTATAAAACTCTGCTCCAAGAAATAAGAGAGGACACACGGAATTGGAAACGCATACCCTGCTCATGGATTGGCAGGATTAACATCATCAAAATGGCAATACTCCCCAAGGCATTATACAGATTTAATGCCATCCTTCTAAAGATACCCATGACATTCTTCAAAGAAGTGGATCAGACACTTTTGAAATTCATTTGGAACAATAAACACCCTCGAATAGCTAAAGCAATCATTGGGAAAAAGAATATGGGAGGAAATACTTTCCCCAACTTTATACTGTACTACAAACAACAGTTATCAAAACAGCATGGTATTGGAATAAGGATAGGTCCTCAGATCAGTAGAATAGGTTTGAATACTCAGAAAATGTTCCCCAGACATACAACCACCTAATTTTTGATAAAGGAGCAGGAAATCCTAAATGGAGCAGGGAAAGCCTCTTCAACAAGTGGTGTTGGCACAATTGGATAGCCACTTGCAAAAAATTGAACTTAGACCCTCAGCTAACATCATGTACGAAGGTAAAATCCAAATGGATTAAAGACCTCGATATCAGACCGAAAACCATAAGATATATAGAACAGCACATAGGCAAAACACTCCAGGACATTACAGGCATCTTCAAGGACGAAACTGCACTCTCCAAGCAAGTGAAAGCAGAGATTAACAGATGGGAATATATTAAGCTGAGAAGCTTCTGCACCTCAAAGGAAATAGTGCCCAGGATACAAGAGCCACCCACTGAGTGGGAGAAACTATTCACCCAATACCCATCAGATAAGGGGCTAATCTCCAAAATATACAAGGCACTGACAGAACTTTACAAGAAAAAAACATCTAACCCCATCAAAAAATGGGGAGAAGAAATGAACAGACACTTTGACAAAGAAGAAATACAAATGGCCAAAAGACACGTGAAAAAATATTCCACATCACTAATCATCAGGGAGATGCAAATGAAAACAACGATGAGATACCACCTCACACTCCAGAGAATGGCAC
The DNA here is from genome assembly GCF_024139225.1 of Suncus etruscus. Lineage (NCBI taxonomy): Eukaryota > Metazoa > Chordata > Mammalia > Eulipotyphla > Soricidae > Suncus > Suncus etruscus. The sequence goes on along the minus strand of NC_064868.1, from coordinate 48,280,230 downwards.
ACATCACAAAGAATGAGAATAAACAGTGTTGGTGGGGATGTGTAGAGAAAGGAACTCTTATCCACTGCTGGTGGGAATGCCGTCTAGTTCAACCTTTATGGAAAGCGATATGGAGATTCCTCCAAAAACTGGAAATCGAGCTCCCATACGATCCAGCTATACCACTCCTAGGAATATACCCTAGGAGCACAAAAATACAATACAAAAACCCTTCCTTACACCTATATTCATTGCAGCACTATTTACCATAGCAAGACTCTGGAAACAACCAAGATGCCCTTCAACAGACGAATGGCTAAAGAAACTGTGGTACATATACACAATGGAATATTATGCAGCTGTCAGGAGAGATGAAGTCATGAAATTTTCCTATACATGGATGTACACGGAATCTAATATGCTGAGTGAAATAAGTCAGAGAGAGAGAGAGAGAGAGAAAAACGCAGAATGGTCTCACTCATCTATGGGTTTTAAGAAAAATGAAAGACACCCTTTTAATAATAATTTTCAGACACAAAAGAGAAAAGAGCTGGAAGTTCCTGCTCACCTCAGGAAGCTCACCACAAAGAGTGATGAGTTTAGTTAGGGAAATAACTACATTTTGAACTGTCCTAATAATGAGAATGTATGAGGAAAATGGAGAGCCTGTCTAGAGTACAGGCGGGGGTCGGGTGGGGCGAAGGGAGAATTGGGACATTGGTGACGGGAATGTTGCACTGGTGATGGGTGGAGTTCTTTACATGACTGAAACCCAAACACAATCATGTATATAATAAAGTTGTTTAAATAAAAAAGTAATAATAAAAATACCTCAAAAAAACTGATTTCAGCATTCTGCTCCGTACAAGAAACACAACTGAATAGTCAGAATAAACATAGACTCAAAGTCAAAGGCTGGAGGAAAACCATCCAAGAAAACAACACCCTTAAAAAAGCTTGGGTGGCCATATTAATATCAGACAACACAAAATTTAGACTCAGAAAAGTTGTAAGGGATCACGATGGACATTTAATACTAATCAAGGGATACATGCAACAGGAAGAAATCACACTACTAATCATATATGTACCCAATGAGAGACCAGCAAATTGTCTAATATAATTATTGACCAATTTGAAAAGGACACCAATAATAACACAATAATTGTGGGAGACCTCAACACGACCCTGTCAACACTTGATAGGTCAACCAAACTGAAACCCAGAAATATATACTAGCCATAAAAAAAGAGAAATGAAGGAAATAGACCATATATATATGACACTTCATTCCCAGAAAGCTCGATACACATTCTTCTCCAATGTACATGAATTATTCTCTAGGATAGACCACATGCTGGCACATAAAACATACCTCCATAAAATCAAGAGTATAGAAATGTTGCAGGCTATATTTTTAGAAAACAAGGCTCTGAAATTAGATCTGAACTCTAAAGGTACACCGAAATAGAACGTTAACAATAAAGACACAAACTATCAGAATCTATGGGGCATAGCAAAAGCAGTATTAAGACAAAAATTAATAGCTTTGCAAGCAGACATCAGTAAAAATGAAGGGGCAACCCTGAGTAGCTTAATGACACAATTTATAAAATTATAAAATGATCAACAAAAGAAACCAATAATAGGGAACAAGAAGAAAATAACAAAGCTTAGAGCAGAAATCAATGAATTGGAAACCCAAAAAGAGTCCGAAAGATTTACAAAAGTACAAGTTGGTTCTTTGAAAAAATAAACAAGGTTGATAGACCATTGGCATAACTCACAAAGAATGAGAGAGAAAATTGATAACCAGTATTAGAAATGAAAAGGGGAGATCACTACAGATATTGGATAAATTCAAATGGTAATCAGAGACTACTTTGAGAAACTCTATGCCACCAAATATGAGAATCTGTGAGAAATGGATAAATTCTTGAACTCCTACAACCATCCACAGTTGAAAAAGTGAGATGTAGCATGTCTGAACACTCATATCATCATTGAGGTAATTACAACGGTAATCAAATATTTGCCCAAAAACAAAAGCTCAAGCCCAGATTTACCAATGAATTCTTTCAAAGATTTTAAGAGGAACTACTATCAATCCTGGACAGCCTATTTCATGAAATTGAAAAACCAGGTACACTTTCAAATAGCTTTTATGAAGCCTACATCATCTTGATACAAAAACCAGACAGAGATGCTGCCAAAAAAGAAATTTACAGACCAATATCCTTGATGAACACAGATGCAAAGATCCTCAACAAAATCCTGGCAATCCATCCCACCCCACCCCACCCCACCTGTACTCCAGATAGGCTTTTCTGTTCCCTCATTCATTCACATGATTATAGTAGTTCTCTGTGTAGTTATTTCTATAGTTGTACTCACCACTCTTTGTGGTGAGCTTCATGGAGTGAGCTGGTGTTCCAGCCCTCCTCTCATTGTCTCTGAGGATTGTAACAAAAATGACTTTTATTTTTCTTAAAACACATAGACGAGTGAGAATATTCTGCGTCTCTCTCTCTCCCTCTGACTTATTTCACTCAGCATGATAGATTCCATGTACATCCATGTATAGTAAAATTTCATGACTTCATCTCTCCTGAAGGCTGCATAATATTCCATTGTGTATATGTACCATGGTTTCTTTAGCCATTCGTCTGTTGAAGGGCATCTTGGTTGTTTCCAGTGCCTGGCTATTGTGAATAGTGCTGCAATAAATATAGGTGTGAGGAAGGAGTTTTTGTATTGTATTCTTGTGTTCTTAGGTTATATCCCTAGGAGTGGAATAGCTGGGTCGAGTGGGAGCTCAATTTCCAGATTATGAAGGAATCTCTATATCGCTTTCCAAAGAGGCTGTACTAGATGGCATTCCCACCAGCAGTGGATAAGAGTTCCTTTCTCTCCACATCCCCGCCAGCACTGATTGTTCTCATTCTTTGTGATGTGCGCCAATCTCTGCAGTGTGAGGTTGTATCTCATCGTTGTTTTGATTTGCATCTCCCTGAGGATTAGTGACGAGGAGCATTTCTTCATGTGCCTTTTAGCCATATGTATTTCTTTTTTATCAAAGTGTCTGTTCATTTCTTCTCCCCATTTTTTGATGGGATAAGATTTTTTTTCTTGTTAAGTTCTGTTAGTGCCCTTTATATTTAGGATATTAGCCCCTTATCTGAAGGGTGTTGGGTGAATAGTTTCTCCCACTCGCTGGGTGACTCTTGTATCCTGGGCACTATTTCTTTTGAGGTGCAGAAGCTTCTCCGTTTAATATATTCCCATCTGTTGATCTCTGCTTCCACTTGTTTGGAAAGTGCAGTTTCCTCCTTGAAGATGCCTTTAGTCTCAATGTCATGAAGTGTTTTACCAACGTGTTGTTCTATATACCGTATGGTATCCGGTCTGATATCAAGGTCTTTAATCCATTGGATTTTACCTTCTTACATGATGTTAACTGGGCGTCTATGTTCGCCTTTTTGGAAGTGGCAAACCAGTTCTGTCAGAACCACTTGTTCAAGAGGTTTTCCCTGCTCCACTTAGGATTTCTTGCTCCTTTGTCAAAAATTAGGTAATTGTATGTCTGGGGAAGTTCTCTGAGAACTCAAGCCTATTCTACTGATCTGAGGACCTATCTTTATTCCAACACCATGCTGTTTTGATAACTATTACTTTGTAGTACAGTTTAAAGTTGGGGAAAGTAATGCCTCCCATTTTCCTTTTCCCTAGGAGTGCTTTAGCTATTCGAGGGTGTTTATTGTTCCAGATAAACTTCATAAGTGTTTGATTCACTTCTTTGAAGAATGTCATGGGTATTTTTAATGGGATCGCATTAAATCTGTATAATGCTTTGGGGAGTATTGCCATTTTAATGATGTTAATCCTGCCAATCCATGAGCAGGGTATGTGTTTCCATTTTCATGTGTCCTCTCTTATTTCTTGGAGCAGGGCTTTATAGTTTTCTTTGTATAGGCCCTTCACTTCTTTGGTCAAGTTGACTGCAAGATATTTGAGTTTTTGTGGCACTATTGTGAATGGTATTGCCTTCCTGACTTCCATCTCTTCTTTATCATTATTGGTGTATAAAAATGCCATTGATTTTTGTAGGTTGATTTTGTATCCTGTCACCTTGCTATATGAATCTATTGTTTCTAGAAGCTTTTTGGTAGAGTGTTTAGGGTTTTCTAAGTAGAATATCATGTCGTCTGCAAACAATGAGAGCTTGACTTCTTCCTTTTCTATCTGGATTCCCTTAATATCTTTTTCTTGCCTGATCACTATAGCAAAAATTTCCAGTACTATGTTGAAGAGGAGTGGTGAGAGAGGACAACCTTGCTTGTACCAGAATTTAGAGAAAAGGCTTTTAGTTTTTCTCCATTGAGGATAATATTTGCTATTGGCTTGTGGTAGATGGCTTCAACTAGATTGAGAAAGGTTCCTTCCATTCCCATCTTGCTGAGAGTTTTGATCAAGAATGGGTGTTGGCCAGGCAGGTCTTCAGGGCCACGCCTTGTTAATCGAGCCCTGGGGGAAGGGGGGAGAGAAATTCCTCCCTATGCATCCACAAACTACAGAGTCAGGGCTGGGCTCAGAAGACTCCACATGCCAGGAATTCTGGGTGTCTTTGACTGGTATGTTGGGGGCTCTGGGCAGCACATCTAGCCATAGGCCCCCTGGGATGACCACTTATTCCAGAGGGCAGAGATCCTCCCACACCAGGCAGGTCTTCAGGGCCGTGCCTTGTTAATACTTCCCTGGAGGGAGTGGGGGAGAGAAATTCCTCCCTATGCATCCACACACTACAGAAGCAGGGCTGGGTTCAGAAGTCTCCACATGCCAGGACTTCAGGGTGTCTTCGACTGGTATGTTGGGGGCTCTGGGCAGGACAGCTAGCCATAGGCCCCCTGGGCTGACCACTTACTTCAGGGGACCGAGATCCCCTCACACCAGATGGGTCTTCAGGGCCACGCCTGGTTAATCGGGCCCTGGGAGAAGGGGGAAGAGAAATTTTTCCCTATGCGTCCACAAACTACAGAGGCAGGGCTGGGTTCAAAAGACTCCACATGCCAGGAATTCTGGGTGTCTTCGACTTCTGTTCAACAAGGAATTTTGGTGAAGGAGTCCCCCAGTTGAATGCTTATGATTGAACAATGTCATGGGGATTGTTGGACTTGTGCTTATGGCCCCATATGCGTCAATAACACCAAGTGGCATTGCTTTTTTTTTTTGCATAGGCACATTAAAATGGGAAAATACTATACATACATATAAGATCCTATCTAACAGAGATTGGAACACACAAATCTTTAGTGCAAAGGGACCTTACACCCTGAACATTGACATAACGACCTGGCACAGGCTTCAGAAGAAAGGGCATTTTCCATTCACCCCTGAACCAGGGAAGCTATCCATGAAACATCTAGGTTTGTCTATAACATCACCTGGAAGCAATCCTCTACCACGTAAGACGCTACCACTGCTCAGACATCAACCTGCTCAAAAGATACTTCCCTTAATGCTGAGAAGATTTAACAACAACAACGACCTGCTTACAGGACTGGGCTCCCTGCATTGCCCTTTGATTGTGAGATGAAACGAGAGGACGCTCCACATCCTGACTTCAATGTAGGATATGCAAATTCCAGGATCTTTAATACAAAAACATGATACCAACATCAGAGACTGTGTGAAAAATAAAAGTGTGTTGGCACTACAGACAATGTCTTGGATTGGATGATCTAACTTGCCTGGAGCCTAGAGCTGGTCTTATGCCAGGAAACTTCAGGGGTAGGGTCTCTTTGTATTTAGGCCAAGGTTATTCCTTTCCATGCCCCTCATATTTTGGTGGGCCTATGCAAACAACAACTGCCACTCTAACACCATTTTTACTGTGCTCCTTTGTCTCTAATCCTTAAAAAAACTCACTTATAATTTGAGGTTAACGTAAGCTAATATGCATGTACATGGAAATGTAAAAAAAATACTATGCCTGTAATGTTTAAGGATTTACATAAGTTTTATGGCTTTAGATTGCCTTGTGTGCTGTTAAGTAATATTATAATGTGTTACAATCTGGGGACTTGAGGGACAAAGTAATTATACATTGATTTTGTTTTATTTATCTTAATGTTCTTGGGCTGAAAGTTCAAAGTTAAGATATCAGCAAGGGGACTTCGGAGAATTTTGTTATGGGTGATTGTCCTTCCACTGTAACTTTACCTTGTCCTCTTTCTTTGCATCTTTGTTCTCATAATTAAAAATTAAAAAAAAATAAAAAAGAATTATCAAATGCTTTCTCTGCATCTATTGATATGATCATGTGAGTTTTATTTATCTTGTTGTTGATGTTGTGTATGACGTTGATATATTTACAGATGTTTAACCATCCTTGCATTCCTGAGATGGAACCTACTTGGTCACAGTGTATGAACTTCTTGATGATGCATTGGATCCTATTTGCCAGGATTTTGTTCGAGATATTTTCATCAGCATTCATCAGGGATATTGGCCAGTAATTTTCTTTTTTGGCAGTGTCTCTGTCTGGTTATGGTATCAAGGTGATGTTGGCTTCATAAAAGCTGTTTGGGAGTGTTCCTGGTATTTCAATTTCATGGAAGAGCTTGGCTAGGGTTGGTGGTAGCTCCTCTTGAAAGATTTTAAAAAATTCATTAGGAAAAGCATCTGGGCCTGGGCTTTGCTTTTTGGGCAGATGTTTGATTACAGTTTCAATTTCCTCAGTAGTGATGGGGGTGTTTAGACATGCTACATCCTCCTTACTTAAATGTGGAAGGCTATGTGTCAAAGAATTTTTCCATTTCTTCTAGGTTCTCATGTTTAGTAGCATAAAGTTTCTCACAGTAGTCTCTGATGACCCTTTGAATCTCACAAATTTCTGTCGTGATATCCCCCTTTTCATTTCTAATATGGGTTATCAGATTTTTCTCTCTCTTTCTGTGTGAGTTTTGCCAATGGTCTATCAATCTTGTTTATTTTTTCAAAGAACCAGCTTCTGCTTTAGTTGATCTTTTGGATTGTTTTTTGGTTTTCCACATCATTGAGTTCTGCTTTTCAGCTTTGTTATTTCCTTCTGTCTCCCTATTTTTAGTTCCTTTTGTTGGTCATTTTCTAATTTTTTGAGCTGCATCATTAATTTATTCAGGTATGCCCCTTCTTCCTTCCTGATGTGTGCTTGTAGAGCTATAAATTTTCCTCTCAGGACAGCTTTTGCTGTGTCCCATAGATTCTGGCAGTTTGTGTGTTCATTATCATTTATTTCGAGGAAAGTTTTGGTTTCCTTTTTGATTTCATCTTGGACCCACTGGTTGTTCAGTAGCAGGGTGTTTAATTTCCAATTATTAAAGTTTTTCTTCTGTGTGGCTTTGTAGTTCACATCTAATTTCAGAGCCTTGTGGTCAGCAAAGGTAGCCTGCAAGATTTCTATCCTCTTGATTTTATGGAGGTATGTTTTATGTGTCAGCATATAGTCTATTCTGTAGAATGACCCATGTACATGGGAAAAGAATGTGTATCCAGGTTTTTTGGGATGGAGTGTCCTGTATATATCTACTAGTCCTCTTTCTTCCATAACTCTTTTCAGGGCTAGTATGTTTTTGTTGGGTTTCAATCTGGTTGACCTACCAAGTGTTGATAGATCCGTGTTGAGGTCTCCCACAGTTATTGTGTTATTATTGATTTCTTTTTTCAGATTTGTCAGTGATTGTATTAGAAAATTTGCTGGTTTCTCATTGGGTGCATATATGTTTAATAGTCTGATTTCTTTCTGATGCACATATCCCTTAATTAGTACATGGTGTCCATCTTTGTCCCTTACCACTTTTCTGAGTATAAAGTTGGTGTCATCAGATATTAATATGGTCACGCCAGCTTTTTTGAGGGTGTTGTTTACTTGGATGATTTTCCTCCAGCCTTTGATTTTGAATCTATATTTGTTCTGACTATTCAGATGTGTTTCTTGTAGGCAGCAGAGGTTGGATTCATCTTTTTATCCCATTTTGCCACTCTGTGTTTTTAATTGGTGAATTTAGTCCATTGACATTGAAGGAAATGATTGTCATAGGATTTAATGTCATCTTTGTAGATAAGTTTGCTGTGTTTGTTGGTCTCACTTGTCGTAAATTAGACCTGTCAGTTTTTCCTTTAAGGCTGGTTTATCATCTGTGAAGTTTATAAGCTGTTGTTTATCCATGAAGCTGTGTATTCTTCCTTCAAACCTGAACATGATTCGGGCTGGGTGCAGTATTCTCGGTGAGGCATTCATTTCATTCAGTCTTGTCACAATATCCCACCACTGTCTTCTGGCCTTGAGAGTTTCTTGTGACATGTCTGCTGTAAGTCTTAGGGATCCTCCTTTGAATGTAATTTCCCTTTTTGATCTTGCTGCTTTCAGTATTCTATCTCTATCTATGGGTTTTGTCACTGTAACGAGGATATGTCTTGGGTTGTTTTTCTTTGGGTCTCTTTTAGCTGGTACTCTTTGGGCATGCAGGATTGGATTGCATGTAGTCTTTAACTCTGGGAGTATCTCTTTGATGATGTCTTTGACAGTTGATTCTTCCTGGATATCTCCTTCCTGGGTTTCTGGGACTCCAATGATTCTTATGTTGTTTCTGTTGAGTTTATCAAAGACTTCTATTTTCATCTGTTTGCATGCCTTGTGTACTTTCTCCATTGCCTGTTCGTTTGTCTTAAGGTTCTTCTCCAATTTCTTCTGTTGTGTTGAGCTTTTCTGCATCACATCTTCCAGTACTCTGATTCTCTCCTCAGCTGCTAATGATACCCTGTTGGTGAGGCTATCTATTGTGGTTTTCAGTTGAGCAACCGTGTTTTTCAGATCTGTTATTTCAGTTTGGAGTTTTCTGATTTCTGTCTTTGTGTTCTCTGCAGATCGATCTATACTTTTTTTAGTTCTATGAACATATTACATATTTCTATTCTAAACTCCTTATCCGAAAAGTTAATCAGGTGGTTGAAATTTATTAGGTCATCCGAGCTTTTGTCTTCATTCTCTGTGGATGCTGTTTGCCTGCGAGCTTTCTCTACACTTGTAGTGTGGTTTTTCCTGCGTGTTGTGGTGGGGTTCATTGGTTAGAAAGAGTGCTGTCTCTAGTTCACAGTCCTCAGAGTGAACAAATGCACAGCATGGCGGAGACTCCACAGGCCAGAGACCTCAGATTATTGTACAGTGACCCCTGCAGCCAGAATGTACTTACTCAGCAGCTTCAAAATGCAGTTTTTTGGGGGTGCACTCCCTAGGCCTCTGAGGAAACCTTCGGGGATTCAAAAGCACAGGCAGACAGGCGTAGAACTTTCTTTGTGAGTTTTGCCAATGGTCTATCAATCTTGTTTATTGTTTCAAAGAACCAACTTCTGCTTTCGTTGATCTTTCTGATTGTTTTTTGGGTTTCCACTTCATTGATTTCTGCTCTCAGCTTTATTTCCTTCTGTCTCCCTATTTTTGTTCTTTTGTTGGTCATTTTCTAATTCTTTAAGCTACATCATTAAGCTATTCATGTATGCTCTTTCTTTCTTCCTGATGTGTGCTTGCATAGCTATAAATTTTCCTTTCTGTACTGCTTTTGCTGTAGTCCATAGGTTCTGATAGTTTGTGTTTTCATTGTCATTTGTTTTCAGGAAAGTTTTGATTTCCTCTTTAATTTTATCTCAGACCCACTGGTTGTTCAGTAGTAGACTTTTTAATTTCCAGATGTTAAATTTTTCTTGTGTGTTCCTTTGTAATTCACATCTAACTTCAGAACCCTGTAGTCCACAATGGTAGTCTTCAAAATTTGTATCCTCTTGTATTTATGGAGGTTTGTTTTATGTGCCAGCATGTGGTCTATCCTGGAGAATGACCCATACTTTGGAAAAGTATGTATATCCAAGTTTCTGAGGATGGAGTGTCCTAAGTATATCTACTAGGCCCCTTTCTTCCGTTTCTCTTTTCAGGTCTAGTATATTTTTGTTGGGTTTAAACTGGTTGACCTATCAAATATTGACAGGGCCATGTTGAGGTCTCCCACAATTATTGTGTTATTATTAATATACTTTTTCAGATTTGTCAACAATTGTATTAAATAATTTGCTGTTCCCTCATTGGGTGCATATATGTTTAGGAGAGTGATTTCTTTCTACTGTACATCTCCCTTGATTAGTACAAAATGTCCATCATTGTCCCTTACAACTTTCCTGAGTATAAAGTTTGTGTCATCCGATATGACCATTCCATCATTTTTAAGGGTGTTGTTTGTTTGGATGATTTTCCTCCAGCATTTGATTTTGAGTCTGTTTGTTCTGACTATTCAGGTGTGTTTCTTGTAGGCACCAGAATGTTTGGTTCAGTTTTTTGATCCATTAAGCCACTCTGTGTCTCTTAATAGATGCATTTATTCCATTGAAATTGAGAGAGATAATTGTCATGGATGAAGTGCCATCTTTGTGTAAGTTTGACGTGTTTGTTGGTCTGTTTTGTCTTTAAATTAGATCTTTCAATTTTCCTTTTAAGGTTGGTTTTGAGTCTGTGAAGTTTCTTAGCTGTTGTTTATCTGTGATGCTATGTATACTTCCTTCAAATCTGAAAGTGAGTTTTACTGGGTGCAGTATTGTAGGCAAAGCATTTATTTCATTGAGTTTTGTCATTATATCCCACCACTGCCTTCTGGCCTTGAGTGTTTCTGGTGACAAGTCTGCTGTAAATTTTAAGGATGCTCCCTTGAATGTAATTTCCCTTTTTGATCTTGCTGCTTTCAGCATTCTGTCTCTATCTGTGCGATTCATCATTGTGACTAGGATGTGTCTTCAGGTGTTTTTCCTGGGTTCTCTTTTAGCTGGTACTCTTTGGGCATGCAGGATTTGGTCACATGTATTCTTTAGCTCTGGTAATTTCTCTGTGATTATATTCTTGACTGTTGATTCTTCCTGGAGATTTTATTCTTGGGTCTCTGGGACTCCAATGATTCTTAAGTTGTTTCTGTTGAGCTTATCAAAGACTAATATTTTCATTTGTTCATATTCTTTGAGTAATTTTTCCATTTTGTGATCATTTGCTTTAAGGATTTTTTCTAGTCTCTTCTGCTGTATGGAGTTCTGCATCTCATCTTCCAGCACACTAATTCTATTCTCAACTGCTGTTACCCTGTGGGAGAGCTTATTCATTGAGTCCTTTAATTCATCTACTGAGTTTTTATGACCTGTTATTTGACCTGATGTTTTAGTATGGAGTTTTCTGATTTCTATCTTCATTTTCTATTGATTCCTATTAGTGTTCTGTTCTATACTTTCTTTGAATTCTGTGAACATCCTCCATATTTCTTCTTTAAATTCCATTTCTGGAAGACTAACTAGGTGGTTGGTCGTTGTTGGGTCATCAAAGTTGTCATCTTTATTCTCTATGCCTGATGTTGGTCTGCATAGTTTCCCCATTGTCGCACTTGTACTCTGAGTTTTTCTACATGTTGTGGTGGTATTCATTGGCTAGGTGGAGTGAACGGCCGTGAAGCAAATCGCTCCTTTGCTTCAACCCCTTAAGAGATGGGCTTAAGCGGCCCAGCAGAGTCAGCTTTATCCACAGTCTCCGGCCAAAGAAGACTCACCTCAGCTGAGGCAAACCCTCAGGAGATGAATGCCAGAGTCGATCAAAGTTCCCAGGCTGAAGCAAGCCGGGGGAAGCCTCAAAATGCCTGCCCTGCTTAAGGGACCCATCAGAGTCAGCTTTATCCACAGTCTCCAGCCAAGGAAAACTCGCCTTTGAATTTTTCTCTTTTTTATGTATGCTTTCAGATATGGACAGTTCTTATTGCTTTTCGTTGTGCCAAATAACCTTATAAGATTTAAGGTTGCTTTATCACAACAAATAAATTTCAGTAAGCAGTACCTTTCACCAAGAATATTCTGGGGCCAGAGAGATAGTACAGTAGTGAGCGTTTGCCGTAGACACAAAAGGGCTGTGGCTCAAATTTTGGCATTCCATATGTCTCCCGAGCCTGCCAGGAGAGATTTCTGAGCATAGAACCAGGAGTAAACCCTGAGTGCTGCCTGGTGCGACCCAAAACCAGCCAACCACCAACCAAACAAACAAACAAACAAAAAGAATATTCTGGTCTCTGGCACTGATGCATTATTCAGAGTGTTCCAAAGCCAAATCACAGCTCAACTATAATAAAATCAGCTTTTCCTGCTAGCATATAAAAACTTTAAATCTTAAGAGCATTTATTAAATCAATCCTAAAATCAAGAATCTGGTCCATTGCTGAGCAATAAGACAATCTATAGAAATTTCTAGTCATAGTATGTGTTCTACTTTCACATTAAGTTTTAATTACTAATGTGCTTGATGTATGAAGTTTCACTATTCAGATATTTCTTCTTCCAATTCTCAAAAATATTATACTAAGGTTCAAGCCTTTATTTTATAATATAATTACATTGATAAAAAGTATATGCCCCCTTTGTCAAAAACTAACAGATTATACATTGGAAAATTTGAAGTATTTCCTCTGCAAGATAAAAGCACTTAACTAGTTAGATTACTAGATTGAAACTTGGCTAGTCTTTCAGAAAAAGATTGACTGTCTGTTGCCTCTGAATTCAAATGACTGATCCATTATAGCCAAGAATGTAAGCTGAAAATCTATGAAAAACTGGGTTTGGAGATGTCATGGTTAAAACTAAATTCAATCTAACATACAAATTATCTTTCTCATTTTTTCCTAAGTCCTGCCTGCCAGAAGAAGAAAAAAAAGTGTTATTCTGTTTTATTTTAATTATGTTCTGTAGGTGGGTGAATGGGTTGAGAATTTATGCAGTGTAGCATATTTTAGCTAGAACAATGCCTAATTTATTAGGTGCTTCATAAACATTTGTTATTGGAACAACTCAGTGACACAAAGGTTAGTGGCAGACATGGCAACATCATGATGCCCAGCTCCAGAGTGTGCCATCTGCTACTTAGGCACTCTGTTCTCATACATTGGTTTATTTTTACATGCACTAATCATAAATATTTTATATGTAATTTTAATATCCAGCCAACTTGCATAATGTTTAATTACATTCTATTAACAAAACAAATCCTACATTTTAGACAAACTACAGAAAATTAACAACTGCTGCTTCCTTTCTAATATAAAGTTTCTTGGCAGGGGACAATGTTTTTGTTGTTTTTGTTTATTTATTTGGTATTGCCAAAACTTCAAATCAATGAGTAGGTTAATTTTAAGTGTGGATAAAAAACAAAGCAACATCATGGGTGGCATAAACTTCTGTCCTAAATCATCTCTCTTATTAGCTACCCACTACCTGAAAACTTTTTATCAAGAGCTTTTCCCTTGGTTAGCATAATCCTGCTCTCTAAAACAATTTAAATTGCCTTGAAACAAAATTCGTAGAGTATAGGACACACCTGTGAGGTAACATCCCTAGATTATATTTTATAGCGACACAAAATAGCAATAGTGGAAATCTTGAGAAAGGGGACACACAGTTGGACAAGAGTATGGTAACTGTAGTGTTGTTTTTAACCTGTTGTCAAAGCTATTTTTATCAATAAATTCTTTAATTGAATCACCATGATTCACAGTCATATGAGCCACAAATTTGTTTATGATTGAGTTTCAGTGTGATACAGTGTACAACACCCTTCACTGTTGCACATTTCTAGTCACCATGTTCCCAGTTTTTCTCTCATTCACTTCACCCACGTCCCCTCTCTTGCCTACTCCTGGGATATCTCTCTCTCCCTCTCTCTATCTCTCTCTTTCTTTTGTTTCACATGGGGGCTTGCAATACTGTTAATTAAGAATTATAATGCATATTACTTTATCTCCTTTCAGTACCCAGTTCTTGTCCAGAATGATTGTCTCCAACTTTCTTTGTCATGGTGGTCCCTTCTCTGTGCTACTGCACTCCCTTGTTATTTGTGTATACTCAAAGATATTTTTAGAAGGTTAAAATTGAAAACAGCTCTATAGTAATGGGGTTTAATTCCTAATTAGGCATATACAGAGCATTTTATATTTGATATCAGTCCTAACTATAAAATGGATACATATTTATATATACATATGTAAAACACATATATGATAAACTTAGTTTATATGTATATGTGTATTCATATACATGAATGTATGTCATATTTTATATGATATATGTTACCTATACTGATTTTTCTGAGGTATTTTTAGGAAACAAGAATAAATTTTGTGGATTAAAATATCAAAAATGCATCTTCTGGGCTGAAGTGATAGTAAAGCAAGTAGGGCACTTACCTTGCAAATTTAATACCCAGAACCCCATATCATCTCCTAAGCACTGTCAAGGGTAATTACTGAGTGCAGAACAAGGAGTAAACCCTACTATAACTAGGTGTGGCCCAAAACTGAACAAACAAAATGGATCTTCTAACAGTTCTATATATCTAAATTTTAAAATTAAGGTGCTGGCAGTCTCTTCTGGAGAATCTAATGAAGAATCCATTCAGGACTTAACCAGCTTTTATTCAATTCTAACCTATACCTCATTCTTTATATGCCATTATTTTTGTTATTGATTCAATCATCTTTTTTTCTCTAATTATAAGAATGTTTAATTGCATAGTCAAATACCCTTTTATTAATAGAGCCATATTCACTAGTACCCAGGATCAGGAAGTAGGATATTACTTTAAGGGCACATTGTTATATTTACAACACTATAAAATATGGTTTTGTCAAGAGATGGCAAGTTAATAGACTAAATTATTAACATAAATTATTTCAATAAGGTATTTTAATTTACAAACTTACAGATAAAAATGTTTTCTGTTTCACAGTACCCATATGATTTTTTATTAATTCAAGTCAACATTTTATTATATTCTAATAGTATTTGTTCTATGCATATTTATAGTCCTTATATTTTATAAACTGTTCAAAATAGCATGTTGCCTAATATAAAATAACTGAAAAGCAATCATAAATTCGAAAGGACAGTAAAGAGTCTCATAAAATTAGAAGGCATGTTAAATAGTGATTGCATACAAAAATGGGCCAAATTTTATGCTGGACAAAATCTGCAGAATTAATCTAGTCTGCTAAATACAAGTATGAACCCTGAAATTATTTAAGAGGTATTTTTTAATATAATTTTTATTTTAGTCTTAGTGGTTTACATACTGTTGACAATAATATTACAGGTTCACATTTACATAAAATCAGGGGGGTTCCCATCACCTATTTGTCTTCCCTACCCCTCCGTGTTCGTCCTACCTCCCATATCCTCCTCCCTCTCCCCAGGGGCTGCAAGAAATTGTGGTCCCCTCTGTACCTAGCTTACTACTTAGTAGTATTGGTCTTGGTGCCTCCATTATTTCCCCCTCTAACTGGGAGGAAGGACTACATAGTTCAAGTTATGTGCTTTTATTTGAAGAAGAGAAAAGTAATAAACTGGGGTAAAAGTCTAATATGCTGAAAATTGGGGGAATCCTTCTAGAGGCCCTCATTGTCGGTTTGAGAGATGAAGGAGAAAAAGAAGGTGAAACACCCCAACAGTACAAAAAGAAGAGTCAAATATCCAGTGAGCACTCCAGTGATAACAATAGGCACCACAAAAAACAGCCATGGTCTTGAGTTAAAAAACATGGCAGAGCACCTAAAGAAAGAAAAGAAAAGAAGAAAACAAAACAATATAAATATAAATGGGGACAACAGCTTCAATAACCACACCAAAACAAAGCAATCGACAAAAAGTAGATAGGTAAATAATAATAATAATAATTAATAATAAATGAAGAAAAAATAATATATAAAAGATAAAAATGTTTCGTGCTTTTTGCCTTTTTTTCCCTCCTGCACTGGCACAGTAAATATTGGGGTCATTCGAAAAGGAATTCACTTGGTCTTAGCGCTATGGGGTTTCTCCACCCTTGGGGTATATTGTCACGGGACTAACTATAGACTCCATTCAGGTTCATTTACTCTACCGGTGGTGCTTTCGTGGTGTTTGGAAAACTTCTGCTCTGCCCTGGGTGATGAAATAAGACATTTTAAGAGGTATTTCTTTGAGAGGTAATATATGGGCTGTAAAATGCTAGTAACCTAAAAATTACAGGGAGTCTTACAAACCACCACCCAAAAGGTGGCCATGAATGCTACCCAGATAAGGCAGTTCTCAATGCCTATGTTCATTAGAGAAAGGAGAGTTCAGAGGAGTTTAATTTTCCCCATGGATAAAATAGGAATCCCAAATGAAAATCTATACCAGGCAAAGCCAGAGAGATTATCAGTTGGAGGCCCCACTGACAATAAGCACCAAAGCAAACAGTCCCTATCCTTAAATTATTAGAGACTCATTTCCTTTACCCACCCACCTAAAGATGGTCCATAACTATTGAGAAAGGGCAAAGAGTATCATAAAAAAGTGCCAGGTAGGGGCCAGAGAGATAGCACAGCAGCGTTTGCCTTGCAAGCAGCCGATCCAGGACCTAAGGTGGTTGGTTCGAGTCCAGGCACCCCATATGGTCCCCCGTGCCTGGCAGGAGCTATTTCTGAGCACATAGCCAGGAGTAACCCCTGAGCACTGCCAGGTGTGGCACCCCCCCCCCAAAAAAAAACAAAAAAAAGAAAAAAAAGTGCCAGGTAGGAAAACATTGTATTTCCTTTTTATTTTATTTTATTTTTTTTTATTTTGGGCCACACCTGGTGATGCTCAGGGTTTACTTTTGGCTATGCACTCAGAAATTGCTCCTGGTTTGGGGGACCAGATAGGACACTGGGGGATTAAACTGAGGTTTCTCCTGGGTCAGTCGCATGCAAGGCAAATGCCCTACTACTGTGCTATCACTCCAGCCCCATATATTTCCCATTTAAGTTTGAGTCTTCTCTTTCCTATTCAGACATAACATATGAATTATGGGATGGGCAAAGGTGAGGATTGAGAAGTGAGATTATACCACAATAAATGTGAGATATGTAACTTTCTGTCATAGGCATTAGGAAATATACTGCAAGATGGACCTAGTTTAGAAAACCTATTTATCACTATAGCTCTAAGTTTCCCCTGACCCTCAGTACAGAGATATTAAGAGGAAACCATCACGACAAGATGCCAACTAGTGAAGCACTATCCATTTCTCACAGATATGAAGAACCTGCTATAATAAGTACCAGGATCCATTTATAGCTAAGGTAGAGACCTACCTTTCTTTCACCTGCTGACTCAGCTCCAGGCAACCTTGCCTGAGCTAGTTTCTTTAACTTCTTTAAACATCATTAAAAGACAGCATTGAGAACTCCTGTGGCATTAGTTAAACAAAGTGGACAAAAATAACACCACAGGGGCTGGAGCAGCAGTGCAAGCAGTAGGGCATTTGCCTTGTGTGCATTAACCTAGGAGAGACCACAGTTTGATCCCCTGGTGTCCTATATAGTCCATCAAACCTGGAGCAATTTCTGAGCATATAGCCAGGAGTAACCCCTGAGCGTCACTGGGTGTGGCCTAAAAACCAAAAATTAAATAAATGAATAAATAACACCACAAAGGCACAAATATTATAGTATCATTGGAAGCACCATACAACTAGTAGGTATGTGCTAAGTTTAAACAAATGGAATCTCTGCTAGTGACAAAAATTAAATGGAATTCATGGTATACTAATGTAATAATAGCCAAATGTCCAAGAATAAATTGAAAATAATTTTACATGAGGAACTAGGAAAAATTACAATTAAAAGAAGTATGCGATTTTAACAGTTGTTGAAATTATCTGACAAAGGTTTGTTTGTTTGTTTATTTTGGGGGGGTCACACCTGGCAACGCTCAGGGGTTATTCCTGGCTTTATGCTCAGAAATCGCTCCTGGCAGGCTCAGGGGACTATATGGATTGCTGGGATTCGTACCATTGACCTTCTGCATGAAAGGCAAATGCCTTACCTCCATACTATCTTTCCAACCCCAGTGTTTTTTAACCAATCATACAACTTCTTCAGAAATATTGAAGCAAATGAAAAATTATTTAAAATCTTAGTGCCAGAAAGATTGGTTACTGGGTAGGGCACTTGGCTTGCTTGTAACTAACAAAAATTCAATCCTTGGCATCCCATATGGTTCTCCAAACCCAACAAGAGTGATTCTTGAACCCAGACTCAGAAATAAGATATGGACATTGCCAGATTTGGCCACAAAACAAACAAAAAATAAAAAAAATCTTAGCAAGGAAAGAGATACTATCAAAGAACTAAATGAAAAGTAAAAACTGAAAATTATGAGAAAAAAGCTTGTTATATGGAATTAATAATAAAGTAGACATGACAAAAATATGTTCTAAACTTGTAAACTGATCAGTAGAATTTCTACAAATGCTTTACAACCACATATCTAACACTAAATATGGATCTCTCAAGTGTCAACATTAAAGAAAAGAAATATTTTATCTAATTATAAGAGGAGATAGGGCCCAACTATGCTGCCATAACCCTGCTCAGAAGTCGCAGGACTGAGGATGGCTCAGGCAGCACAACCTGTCAGTTAGCAGGAAGGGAGACCTAAGACAGGGCCAAAACCTGCCTTCATAACCCCGCTCAGAAGCCACAGGTCAGAGGAGGCCTCCTGACATCACAGACTACTTTACAAAAGAAACACCTTGAAATTCCAAAACACCAATCTGCCTTATGCAAAGAACAAAGGGGAAACTGAGGAAGACATCAACAGCTAGAGATATGAAGAGAAATGTTAACAGATTTCCAATTCCTCCAAAAATCATGAACTAAATAGATAAAGACCTAAAATCAGCATTTAATGTCTTAGCAATGGAATTCAAAGAACCATTAACCAAAGAAAATAAGAAATCCAAAGATGAACAATTCACCCAACTCAAAGAAGAGTTCTATCAGAAGATGAGAGAGTCCATATAAACAGAACTAAGGGAATTAAAATCATGCTAGTAGGCCACAATAGCAAAATTATAAACATAGAGAACCCTATGGATGAACTCAAAGACAAAATACAAGCCAGGGACAACAAAGAATAATTGAGAGACAAAACATTGGACGAAAAAGTAAGGTACTTAATGAATAAAGACAAAAATAATCTATGAATTCTAGGAATACCAGAAGGGGAGGTAAGGGGGAAAGTAGTGAGGAAAATAATAGAAGAAGATTTGCCACCATTAGTAAAGAGGCACCAAAGCAAATCTGAGAGGGAAAAGAGTACTAAATAAAATAAAGTGCCCTACCTAATAGACCAACACAACAGCATATAGTAATCCAAATAGCAACAACAACCAAAAAAATTCAAACCAAATAAGAGAAAGATGAATTCTTTAAAGCAATTAGAGAGAAGAGTACCTCGAGTGCAAAGGAAGGAACATAAGAATTAAACCAGACCTCCCATTTAAAATAATTCAAACAAGAAGACAGTGGAACAACATATTTAAATTACTGAATCAAACAAACTGCCAACCTAGAGTCCACTATCCAGTAAAACTCTCATTCACATGGGAGGGAGGAGTAAAAAAATTCTAATACAAAAAAGAACTCACACTATCCGTGCTAAAAACCCGACGCTAAATAAAATAATCAGTGATTAATTATATAACACAAACACCCAATTGTAACAACAAATCTAAACAATACAATAGCACAACATCCAAGTGGAAGCAGAGATAAATAGATGAGAAGATTCTGCACCTCAAAGGAAATAATGCCCATGATACAAGATCCATCCACTGAGTGGAAGAAACTATTCATCCAATACCCATCAGATAAAGTGCTGATATGCAAAATATACAGGGCACTGACAGAACTTTACAAGAAAAAAACATCTAATCCCATCAAAAAATGGGGAGAATAAATGGACAGACACTTTGACAAAAAAAAATACAAATGGCCAAA
The DNA here is from genome assembly GCF_024139225.1 of Suncus etruscus. Lineage (NCBI taxonomy): Eukaryota > Metazoa > Chordata > Mammalia > Eulipotyphla > Soricidae > Suncus > Suncus etruscus. Next base: position 48,260,371 of record NC_064868.1, on the reverse strand, counting down.
AGACACATGAAAAAATGCTCCACATCACTAATCATAAGGGAGATGCCAATCAAAACAACTATGAGATACCATCTCACACCACAGAGATTGGCACACATCACAAAGAATGAGAACAATCAGTGTTGGCGGGGTTGTGGAAAGAAACTCTTATCCACTGCTAGTGGGAATGCCGTCTAGTCCAACCTTTATGGAAAGCAATATGGAGATTCCTCCAAAAACTGGAAATTGAGCTCCCATACGATCCAGCTATACCACTCCTAGGGATATACCCTAGGAACTACAAAAATACAATACAAAAATCCCTTCCTCGCACCTATATTTATTGCTGCACTCTGGAAACAGCCAGACTCTGGAAATAGCCAAGATGCTCTTCAACAGATGAATGGCTAAAGAAACTGTGGTACATGAAGTCATGAAATTTTCCTGTACATGGATGTATATGGAATCTATTATGCTGAGTGAAATAAGTCAGAGGGAGAGAGATAAACAAATAATAGTCTCACTCATCTATGGGTTTTAAGAAAAATAAAAGACATTTTTGCAAAATTCTCAGAGACAAAGAGAGGAGGGCTGGAAGGTCCAGCTCACAACATGAAGTTCACCACAAAGAGTGGTGAGTGCAGTTAGAGAAATAACTATACTGAGAACTATCATAACCATGTGAATAAATGAGGGAAGTGGAAAAACTGTCTAGAGTACAGGTGGGGGTGGGGTAGGGTGAAGGGTGATTTGGGACATTGAGGATGAGAATGTTGTACTGGTCAAGGGCGTGTTCTTTACATGACTGAAACCTAACCACAATCATGTTTGTAATCAAGGTGTTTAAATAAAAATATTAAAATAATAAATAAAAGATAATGAAAAATTGAGGGGGAAAATGGATGGAACCAGGAGCAACCAGTTGTACGAACATTGAGTGGAAATAAAAATATTATCAGACTTAAGCACCAAACTCAAAGTCAACGACAGCAGAATTGACATCCAATCTACAATAAGCTATACACAAAGGAGACCTGTTACACTAGCAGTTCATGGGGAAAGGCGGGAGGTATGGGATGCATGCTGGGAAAAGGGTTGGAGGGAGGACAACACTGTGGTGGGAATGTCCCTAATTCATTGTCACTATGTACCTTAAATATTACTATAAAAGACTTGTAATTCACTTTGATCATGATAAAAGTTATAAAAAAGAAGAAATACATGCACAAACATCTCATCAATATAAAATATTATATGTTATATAATATACATATATATTATATTTATACACATAATACACATAATTTTAAATAAGTAAATATTCAACATAATACTACATAGAAAAACATGAATAAATAATATTATTACAACTACTGGAAGAGCTAAAATTTAAAATAGTGCCAATATCAAAAAGATGATAGGAATGTGGAGAAGCCAGGTCACTTTTTCATTTCTGGTAGGAATGTAAAATGATATAGCCACACTGAAAAAGATTATGGCAATCTCAGAGCTGCACTCACCATTTGCTTCATCAATTGCTCTCAAATTTAGACATTAACTGACCACAAAAATCTGTATTTAAAAAATAGTCCAAACTTGAAATAACCCAAATGACTTATAACGGTTTTATGGCTAAACAAATATATTTACTTCGTTGACTATTATTTATGAAAAATAGAATAGACATATTTTGTCAACATATTTCTTATTTTCACTTAATAAATGAATGGAATATTCTCCTTGGTCCATAAGGTTTGTAGGTAATAAAATATGCTTTTTTAAGAACATGTATTAACAACTCTATAATAATTAAAATCTTGCTTTTGTTCCTTACAATATTTATTCTTGTTATCAAATAAAAATCTGACCTAAGAAAAGGGACACTAAATATTGAATGGAGTCATAGCAAATTATAGGATAATCTTTTAACTAAAAACCATATTTCTGGCTCTGAAAACAGCCTGACATTTCCAAAGATGGGTCCCTGGAGAGCTCATCTCCACCCTGCTTCCTATCATCGCTTGCTGCCACTTCCTGTGGCAGTTGGCAGGGGCCCTGCCTGTTTGCTTTTAGGTTAGTCTTCTCTTTTATATGTCCTTGTCACATACGCAAGTATAATGGACAAATTGATATCTAATGCAAATATATGGTGTTCAAATAAATGACTTTGCATACTTCCTCCCACTGGAACCCTATATAATGGCTTTGTAAAACCACCAATAAGTGGGTTTTTCTGCCTGACAGCATCACCCACCCCCCAAAATAGAAGAGACAATTGATTCTTATAACTCTTTGCTGAATATCTAGAGATTTGGGGTGACATCACCAGAACGTTTTTTGGAATGAGTGTGGACACTCTCTCCATGCCTTCCCATGCTTCCAGAAGCCCTAGCAGCAAAATTGCTCTCCCCAAAAGCCACGATATCAGCCATAAAGCTTGAAATTCCTGGACTGCACAGCTACATATGTGGCTGCATGACAACTTCAATTATTTTCAATTCTGTAGTTCCAGTAGAAACACCAATTTATACATCATTGTAAATTCAAAGCCACCTAATATTTTAATGCTCAAATTACAAATAATAGAAAATAAACTAGCAACAAATTACTTAGCAAACCATCTGACAATGACTTAATGACCATTTTGGGATATGTTAATTTTCACAAATTTTCTTTGCTGTACTTTAAAACTAATTTAATTATCACTTAGCTATTAAACAGCATAATAAAGAAGAAAATCTTTCTCATTCTGGGGGCTGGGAAGCATTTGCCAACATGGGGAGTGGCAGGCAGCCATGACAAAGGCCTTTCTACCAAGCTCATGCGGGGCTTGGGGCATCCCAGTAGCCTTCCATCTCCTTTCTCCCAGACTCCAGGGGCATCCCTGGGCACAAGCCCAGGGGTCTATCGAGGTGGGTGCCAGGGAGAAGTTTAAAGGGGACCCCAGGTTTTTTCCCAAAACTGCATCCTGCTCAAGAGGGAGGGTCTGGGTGGGGGGGGGCTGGTGAGCTTCCAGGTTTCCAGCTCCTTAAGGAACTCTTTCTCCTTCTGGAAGCCAGGGAGCTTTTGGCAACACGAGGAATGACAGGGTGCCATGCCAAAGGCCTTTCTTAGGGGGCTATGGGGCTTGGGACACCCCAGTAACCTTCCATCTTCTTATTCCTGAAATCCAAGGGCATTCCTGCATGCATGTCCAGGGGTCCATCTAGGTGGGTGGCAGGGAGGAGTTTAAAGGGAACCCCAGGCTTTTCCCAAAACTGCATCCTGCTCAAGAGGGAGGGTCTGGAAGGGGGCTGGTGAGCTTTCAAGCTTCCAGCACATTAAGGAACTCTTACTCCTTGTGGGAGTCAGGAAGCTTTAGCCAGCATGGAAAATGACAGGGTGCCATGCCAAAGGCCTTTCTACCAAGCTTAGGGGGGCTGAGGGACTTGGGCCACACCAGAAGCCTTCCACCCACTTTCTCCCGGACTCAGTGGCATCCCTGGGCACACACCAAGGATGCAATCAAGTGGGTTCTAGGGAGGAGTTTAAAGGGGACCCCATACTTTCCCCAACCTCCACCCTGCTAAAAAGGGAGAGTCTGGGTAGGGGCTGGTGAGATTCTGGGCTTCCAGCTCATCAAGGAACTCTTTCTTTTTCTGGGAGCCAAAGAGCTTTTGGCAGCATGGGGAATGGCAGGCCACCATGACAAAGGCCATTCTACCAAGTTTAGGAGGCTGCAGGGCTTGGGCCATTCCAGTAGCCTTTCATCTCCTTCCTCCGGGACTCCAGGGAAATCCCTGGGTGCGTGCTCAGGGGGTCATCAAGGGAGGAGTTTAAAGGGAACCTCAGGCTCTCCCCAACTCCCACCCTACTCAAGAAGGAGGGTCTGGGTCAGGGCTGTTGAGCTTCTGGGCATCTAGCTCATTAAGGAACTCTTTCTCCTTCTGGAAGCCAGGGTGCTTTTGCCAGCATGGAGAATAGCAGGCCACCATGCCAAAGGCATTTCTACCAAGCACTTGGGGGCTGTGTGGCTTGGCACACTGCAGTAGCCTTCCATATCCTTTCTCCAGGAATCCAGTGGCATCCTGGGTGCATGCCCAGGGGGTCATTGAGGTGTATGCTGAGGAGAAGTTTAAAGGGGACCCCAGGCTTCCTCAAACCCCACCCTGCTCAAGTGGGAGGGTCTGGGTGGGGGGCTGGTGAGCTTTCGGATTTCCAGCTCATTAAGGAACTCTTTCTCCTTCTGCAAGCCGGGGAGCTTTTGGCAGCATGGGAATGGCAGGCTGCCATGCCAAAGACCTTTCTACCAAGCTTAGCAAGGCTGTGAAGATTGTGCCACCCCAGTAGCCTTCCACCTCCTTCCTCCTGGACTCCAGAGAAATCCCTGGGCACACATCTAGGAGGCCATCGAGGTGGGTGCCAGGGTGCAGGCTTTCCCCAAACCCCACCCTGCTCAAGAGGGAGGAGTCTGGGTGGAGGCTGTTGGGCTTCCGGGTGTCTAGCTCCTTAAGGAACTCTTGCTTCTTCTGGGAACTGGGGAGCTTTAGCCAGCATGGGGACTGGCAGGCCTCCTTGCCAACGGCCTTTCTACCAAGGTTAGGGGGGTTGCAGGGCTTGGTCCACCCCAGGAGCCTTCTATTTCCTTCCTCCCGGACTCCAGGGGCATCCCTGGGTGCATGACCAGGGGCCCATTGAGGTGGGTGCCAGGGAGAAGTTTAAAGGGAATTCCAGGCTTTCCCCAACCCCACACACAGCACAAGTGGGTCTGGCTTCGGGAAGTCACAGGCAACTTTCCTTCCCACCATGTGCATTCTGAAACTGCATGGGGGTAAAGTATAGATAATTAGGATATATATAATTGGGTTTACTCTGTTTGTCATATACAGAATGTCTATGCTCTATACATCCTTCCCCTCCTGGTTCACCACTCAGATGCTTATTTTTAGTCCTTTGGTTTCTCACCCCCACCACTTATTCCCCCACATTTAACCATATTTACCCTCAGTTATTGGCTCATCAGAAGTACGTCATTATCCCCACTCAAGCCCGCTGCCAAACAGCTCCCAACATGAAAGAATAGACTCTCGGCCTGAGAAGAAACCAATACCCACTTCTTATTTATCTACTCTCAATGGCCTCCTGTCTTTTACCCTCCTTCACTGTGTAACTGTGGTTGCTGCCATACTAGGTTTATGAGAAGTCCCCACTCAAAAATATTTCCTGACATGGGACTTCTGGGAGCCATTTTGCAGACTTCAGAAGGCAAAAATCCCAGACCAAAGTGGTGTCCGGAATTCAACCTCCCCGGTCTATTTCTAATGACATAAAAGGGACATATATATCTCCTTTGAATGTCCTAGATGTATTCCCTTAACCTATAACTCTTATTGAATATCTTCTTATACAGTGATCGTTTTCTTTCTTTGTGATCGGTTCAATAAGGAGTTCTGGTAGAAGAGTCTTTCACTTTAGAATTCGTGTTAGAACCAAGTAAAGGGGATTGTTGGACTTGTTCCCTCAGCCCCCAGAGGCACCAATAATACCTTGTACCATTATTCTTCTTTTGCATAGGCACATTGAAATGCGAAAATATTAAAAATGCAAACAAGGACCTCCCCCCAGGGGTTCCGGCGTGCAGGCGAGAGGCGTGAGTGAGGAGAAGCATGAGTGAATTTCAGCCCCTTTGCGCGGCTTGGGTCGGCACCTCCACCCAGGGGCTCCGGCGTGCAGGCGAGAGGCGTGAGTGAGGAGAAGCGTGAGTGAATTTCAGCCCCTTTGCGCGGCTTGGGTCGGCACCTCCCCCCAGGGGTTCCGGCGTGCAGGCGGGAGGCGGGAGTGAGGAGAGGCCTGAGTGAATTTCAGCCCCTTTGCGCGGCTTGGGTCGGCACCTCCCCCCAGGGGCTCCAGCGTGCAGGCGAGAGGCGTGAGTGAGGAGAGGCCTGAGTGAATTTCTGTCCCTTTGCGCGGTTTGGGCTGCCCCCCCCCAGGGACCCCTGCGTGCCAGCCGGAGAGGGTCCAGTGACCCCCTTCCCCCAGGTAGGTGCCTAGAAAGGCAAGTTGAGCTACCCGAATAGACGGGAGAGATAGGGCCAGCCATCTGGACTCGCAGGTGACCTAGAACAGTCCACCCCCCTGGACCCTGGAGTGGACCAGGGACTCCCCAAGGGTGAGGACAGACCCCAAAGTGTTGGACTGAGGGAACCCTTCAAGGGAGGCATGGAGGGGGCGGAGCCCCAGTGACTCCCAGAGAAAGGAAAGGGGATTGAGAGCTAGGCTCAACAGCGCCAGTAACCATTGTGGCCAGGAGTGGAACTGCACCACTGACACAAGGAGCAGAAAGGGACAAGACCCACAGCAGGAAGGCCGCACTCTAGGTAGCAAAGGGGAGGAGAAAGGGCTAGGCTCAACAAACTCACCCAACAGGCCCCTCTAGAAACACCTTCAGGAAGGGGACCAAAGCAGGCCAAAATTAGAAGCCACAGCACTCCAAAATACACCATTAAATACAAAGAACAATGCGTAAAGCAAGGAAATCGCTAATAACTGGAGACACCATGACAAACCCTATCAAATTTCCAAGTCCACCAAAGTGCACAGATCCACGGGAAGAAGACCTAAAAGCGGTCATGAGGAAGGAAATGCAAGAATTACTAAAAGAATTAAAAGAAACCCTAACAACCGAATATAAAAAATCCATGGACGAACGAATCAGCCAAATTAAAGAAGAAATGTCAAAGAACATGAGAGAGTCCATACAAAAAGAAGTGAAGGAATTAAAAGACAAGGTAACAAGCCTTACGAGCAGAAACACAGAGTTGGAGAAGCACATAGAAGAACTCGAAGGAAAACTGCAATCAAAAAATGATCAAGAAACCAACAAAGAAATAAAAGGCAAAGCACTGGAAGGAAAAGTCCAGTACCTAATGAACAAGGACAAAAGAAACAATCTAAGAATTGTGGGTATACCAGAAGGGGAGGAAATAGGGAAGGGAGTAGAACAGGTAGTCAGGGAGATAATAACAGAGAACTTTCCCACCCTCTGGAAAGACAATTCAGGACAAATCCAAGAAGTCAAGAGAGTCCCTAATAAAATAGACCCCAATAAACCCACACCAAGACACATAATAATCCAAATGGTAAAAAACAAAGAGAAAGAGGAACTCCTGAAAGCAATAAGGGAGAAAAAAAACCTCAAGTACAAAGGAAAGGACATAAGAATCAAACCAGATCTCCCATTTGAAATAATTCAAGCAAGAAGACAGTGGAATGACATATTTAAACGACTGAATGAAAGAAATTTCCAACCCAGGGTCCAATACCCAGCAAAACTATCATTCATATGGGAGGGCAGACTAAAAACATTCTCAAACATGAATGAACTTGAACTATTTGTGCAAACTAAGCCGAACCTAAGCGACTTACTCAGAGAAGAATTACACAATCCAAACCCCCGATTGTAACAACAACCACTCCACACAATACAATTGGACAACAGTCCTCTCTATCAATAATTTCCCTAAATGTAAACGGACTAAACTCTCCAATTAAAAGACACATAGTAGAGAACTGGGTTAGGAAAAATAAACCGGACTTCTGCTGTCTGCAAGAAACACACCTACAGCTACAGGATAAGCACAGGCTTAGAATAAAAGGATGGAAAGTAATTATTCAGGCCAATGGAAAACAAAAAAGAGCAGGGACAGCCATTCTTATATCAGACCAAATTGTATTCAACCTCAAGAAAGTGATCAGAGACAAAGAGGGTCACTACTTACTGATCAGGGGAACATTAGATCAAGAAACACTAACCCTGGTCAATATCTATGCACCTAATGTAGAGTCACCAAAATATGTGAGGCAACTACTGGCAAACCTGGAGAAACACATGAAGGGAATTGTGATAATAGTAGGGGACCTCAATACTCCACTATCACCACTGGACAGATCCTCCAAGCAGAAAAATACCAAAGAAATAAGAGCTCTAAATGAAAAATTAGAAGATTTAGGGCTAACAGACTTATATAGAGCCCTCCATCCCCAGAAAGCAGAATACACATTCTTCTCAAACCCACATGGAACCTTCTCCAGAATAGACCATGTCTTAGGATACAAAGCCAACCTATGTAAGATCACAAAGGTAAGGATCATTAGAAGTACCATTTCAGATCACTATGCAACAGAGCTTAAAATTGATGTCAAGAAGAAGCAATGGAGGAAAACTAATACCTGGAGACTAAACAACATGCTGCTTAACAACAGCTGGATCAAAGAACAACTCAAGGAAGAAATAAAAAGATTCCTTGAGACAAATGACAATGAAGAGAAAACATGTCAAAATCTATGGGACACAGCAAAAGCAGTAATTAGGGGGAAACTCATAGCAATACAGGCCTATGTCAAGAAACAGGAAAACAACAAAACCAACAGTTTAAAAGATCACCTCAAAGAATTGGAACAACAGCAACAGAGAAATCCAACCACAACCAGAAGGCAAGAAATAATAAAAACCAGAGCAGAAATAAACAACACCGAAACTAAGAAAACAATACAAAAAATCAATGAGACCAGGAGTTGGTTTTTCGAAAAAATAAACAAGATAGACAAACCATTGGCAAGACTCACCAAAAAAAAGAGGGAAAACACCCAAATCACTAGGATCACAAATGAAAGGGGAGAGATTACAACAGAACCCCAAGAAATACAACATATCATGAGATCATATTATGAACAACTATACTCAAGTAGGCTAGAGAACCCAGTAGAAATCGACAGATTCTTGGACAAACACCCTCCCCCAAGACTGGAAAAGGAAGATCTAGAAAGTCTAAACAGACCAATCACTTCAGAGGAAATTGAAGAGGTAATTAAAAAACTCCCTAAGAACAAATGCTCAGGCCCAGATGGATTTACAGGTGAATTCTATCAAACATTTAAAGAAGACCTATTACCACTGTTCCAAAGGCTTTTCCAAACCATAGAAAAAACAGGAATCCTCCCCAACTCCTTTTATGAGGCTAATATCACACTCATTCCCAAAGAAGGCAAAGACACCACCAAAAAAGAAAACTACAGACCAATCTCACTAATGAACATAGATGCAAAGATACTCAACAAAATCTTAGCAAACCGAATCCAACACTTCATCAAAAAGATCATACATCACGACCAAGTGGGTTTCATACCAGGAATGCAAGGTTGGTTCAACATACGCAAATCAATAAACATGATACATCACATCAACAACATGAAAGACAAAAACCACATGATCATATCAATCGATGCCGAGAAGGCGTTTGACAAAATCCAACATCCTTTCATGTTAAAGACACTCAGCAAAATAGGGTTAGAAGGAACCTTCCTCAAGATAGTTACAGCTATTTATGAAAAGCCTACAGCCAACATTATACTTAATGGCGAGAAACTAGAAGCATTCCCACTAAGGTCAGGAACTAGGCAAGGCTGTCCACTCTCTCCACTCTTATTCAATATAACCTTAGAAGTCCTAGCAATAGCAATCCGACAAGAGAAGGGAATCAAAGGAATTCAAGTAGGGAAAGATGAACACAAGCTAGCTCTATTTGCCGACGATATGATGATATACATCAAAAACCCTAAAGAGTCCACAGTAAAACTCCTAGAAACAATCAACCAATACAGCAAAGTGGCTGGATACAAAGTCAATACACAAAAGACAGTAGCGTTTCTATATACAAACAATGAAGTTGAGGAGAGAGAGATTAAAAATACAATCCCATTTAAGATAGTATCAAAAAATATCAAGTATCTAGGAATAAACCTTACAAGAGAAGTGAAAGACCTTTACCAGGGAAACTTCAAAACACTTCAGAAAGAAATTGAAGAAGATCTAAAGAAATGGAAGAACATCCCATGCTCATGGATAGGTATAATTAACATAGTCAAAATGACTATCTTACCCAAACTTCTATATAGATTTAATGCAATCCCTATCCAAATTCAGACACAATTCTTTAAAGAAATAGAACAATCAATCACAAAATTCATCTGGAACCACAAAAGACCCAGGATAGCCAAACACATACTGAAAAACAAGAAGCTGGGAGGCATCTCCTTACCTAACTTGAAACTATACTATAAAGCCATAGTAATTAAAACAGCATGGTACTGGAACAGAGACAGGAACTCAGACCAGTGGATCAGAACAGAATTCCCAGACATAAACCCCCAGATATACAGCCAACTAATATTTGATAAAAGAGGCAAGAATCTGAAATGGAACAAAGAAAGCCTATTCAACAAATGGTGTTGGTACAACTGGAAAACCACATGTACGAAAGTGAAAATTGACCCATACCTCACTCCTTATACAAAAGTCAACTCAAAATGGATCAAAGACCTTGAAATCAGACCTGAATCTATAAAGTTTATCAAGAATAAAATAGGCAGAACACTCGAAGACCTATATATCAAAAAGGTCTTCGAGAATGGAGCACCAATGGCAAGAACGTTAGCATCAAATATAAACAAATGGGACTACATCAAACTAAAAAGCTTCTGCATGGCAAAAGAAACCCTACTTAATGCAAGAAGACAGCTAACAGAATGGGAAAAAATCTTTTCACTTGACATATCAGATAAAGGGCTGATATCTAGAACATACAAAGCACTCAGAAAGCTGAGCCCCTCAAAACCAAATAAAGCCATAGAAAAATGGGGAGATGAAATGAATAGACACTTCTCTGAGGAAGACAGAAGGATGGCCAACAAACACATGAAAACATGCTCACCTTCACTCATCATCAGGGAGATCCAAATCAAGACAACAATGAGATACCACCTTACACCAGTGAGGTTGGCTCACATCAAAAATAATGGAAACAACCTTTGTTGGCGAGGATGCGGTATGAAAGGAACTCTCATCCACTGCTGGTGGGAATTCCCCCTAGTCCAACATCTATGGAGAAAAGTCTGGAGAGTGCTCAAAGAACTCAGAATTGATCTGCCATTTGACCCAGCAATTGCTCTACTAGGCATATACCCACAAGATGGAAGGACATTCATTCCAAAATATATATGCACCCCACTATTTATTGCAGCACTCAGTATAATAGCCAAATCTTGGAACCAACCTCGATGTCCAACAACAGATGAATGGATCATTAAGATGTGGTACATATACACAATGGAATATTACATGGCAGTCAGAAACGATACAATCACAGACTTTGCAGCAACATGGATGGACCTAGATCATGTTATGTTAAACGAAGTAAGTCAGAAGACAAAAGATAAACACAGAATGGTAGCACTATTCTGAAACACCTAGAACACATAGTTTATACACAACTAAATCCTATCAAATAACAGGGTAGAAACTCCGAACACTGTAATAGTCAGCATAGACGTGGGAGCAGTGTCCAAAATACATGAAAAAGGAACAACGCAAACTCTTGACTACACATTATACCACAAAGAAAACAGCAACAACAGAAACGGCAGCATAGAGAGAACAGGTATGTAATCAGACTTCTACAACAAAGGTCCACAATAATCCCTTAGAGTTCATATACAGGAACACAAGTATAGAACACCAAGGGAAATCACGGACTACAATGGCAACATACCATAACACTACCTTTTAATGCCTTTATCTTACTATACTTTAAACAACCTCTCAGCTTTTCTGCCCACAGGTGCCCTTGGATACAAAGGGCGGACAAACTAAGGTGGCAACTCGGGATACCACATGGGATACCATACCTTGCTTGCACTACGAGATGGCCACAAGAAAACTCTTTAACATACACTTTATCTCTAGGTAATACCTTCATTTAGGAATTGAAGCACGTGACCAGTCAGATCACTGAAGCAGTACCTGAGACGTACAGACTTAAACTACAGGCTCTATTCTTCGAACACATTCAATCAAACCAGCATTCCCTTGCTATTCTCTCCCCTCTTCTCACTACTATTTTTTTTCTTTTTCTTTTTCTTCTTCTATTCTGCTCATTACTTTTTTCCCTTTATCCCCCCCTTTTCTCTCTAAGGTATTTTCTCTTTTCTCTCCCTTCAAACCCTTCCCATACACCTTCCCCTTTCCCCCCTCCGGAAATC